>NC_083760.1:3497327-3499827 GCF_963514075.1 Conger conger | reverse complement strand
TCTCCGCGCTCTCAGACTCGTTCGCTCTGTTCTCTCCCCCTCCCTCTGTTCTCTCCTCCCGAGTTTTCACCCCCTGCCGACGTATTTATCTCCCGTTTTAATTATTTCAGAACCGTCTCCATGGCGGCCTATGCTGTGATCACATATTAATCAGGTGACGTTGCTCAGGAGGGGGTACGTTCGCAACGTATTCTCGCCAAAAAAGAAATCATAAAAAAATAGAATAATAATAAAGGTATCAACAGTGTGCCGCGTTTTTCCCGCCTGCGTCAAATTAGGTCTCCTCAGGGTAGCCTCCTTAATACTAGCCTACTGGCTACATTACAGTCGAAAACAGTTTAAAGCCAGTAATTAATTCAATAAAACAATAATGATAATTGTCTTTTGCCTGCAGATTGTGTGCGAAGAAGTGCTGTTTGTGTTCATTAAATTCATTAGCTCTCCCTCTTTATTTTTAAACTATTCTCATAATCTTGTTATAAAAATAATTGGGTTAATGCGATTATTCTTCAGTCCTTGCTCTTCTATAATTAAATCAAGTAAATGCGTTCCACATAAATTAGTCGCAAAAAATTGATTAATTGCCTGGCAAAACCGCTGCCATGGAGGAACTTAAAGCCCTCTCCGAGCTGCTGATTTCAGGATTGTGTTTCATTTCAAAAAAATCACCTCAATTCAACTCCGCCAGCGGAATATCAGTGTGAAATGTCCAGTGTTAAATCGACGCTCATAAAGCACATTCACCATGGAGTTAAGGTGGCTGTGATGTCACGCTGGAAGGGAAGAAGCTCCACCAATCGTAGTTGCCGTTGTTGTTGTGTTGGCTGTTGGGTCAGAGCTGACCTGGGGTTGTGAGTGATACAGTCCGTGCTCCACATTTGCACGGGTTCAGGGTTTTACTCGGTGAACTTAGCCAACTAACTGTAATCCTGCTTTGTGATACACCCTATTATTGGCTCCAACGCCCCTGTTTTCATTATGTATGTATTTACACTGTAATTAAATTTCTTGTTGATTTATTCTATTTATGTCCTCGGCTTCCATGAAGGAGAAGCCTTTTGTAAATAATAATAATAATAATAATACTACTAATAATATCAATAATAATAATAATAATAATAATAATAATAATCAGTCTAATAATAATCAGTCAATAACAGTCTAACCCAAATATTCCTGGTCAGGGTGGGGGTGTGTGCCGGAGCCTATCCCAGCATGCACTGGGTGCGAGGCGACCCCTCGACCCCTCTGCGGGACGCGGCTGTGCTGAGACCGGCCGGCGGCGGCCATCTTGTTCGCGGGCGGTTAGCGTGACTGCGGTAACGGCGGCGGAGCGAAGGCGCGGTCACGGAACCCCGCGGCCTGCCCGTCGCCATGGCGGCCGTGTCGCCCGTAGTTACCGCCGAAGTGGGAGAGGTGGGTGGGTGCAGGGAAGGATTCCTCTCCGGTATCCGCTCCGTTCTGCTCCGTTCTGCGGTGGGACCAGCGGTGACCGCGTAACCGTGACAGTGAAATTTAACGGACACGCACGCCTCACAGGACTGAATTACAGGGCTCGCCTCTGCGCTGTTTGTTTTCTGTTTTTATATTTTTTACTTATCCAGGGGAGGCCCACTGAGAACATGTTTCTCTTATTCAAGGAATCCCTGGGAGAAATGCCCGAGAGAACAGCACAGAGGGAGAGGGAGAGACAGAGACAGAGACAGAGACAGAGACAGAGACAGAGACAGAGACAGAGACAGAGACAGAGAGCAGGGGTAAAGCCCCTGGAGTAGTCTTTGGGTTAAGGGCCATGCTCAAGGGCCCAAGGACAGGGTTCTTTCTTCATTTCGGGACTTCACCTCTCCAGATGCTGGTCAGCATCCCTTAATGCCGACCGGGAGCTCGAACCAGCAACTCTACAGCCACCCGACTGTGCAATAGGCCGTCTTATCGTGGTTTACCCATGCAGGTGTGCTTTTTCATTATTTAAATAAACATCTGAAGAGAAAGAAAGTGTGTGAAACAGAGCAGGAATGTACCATGATGCCGAGGCGGGGGTGTCAGTCGGAATAAACCACTGAATCTTCTCCCCCGCCGAGACCCCGCAAAGCGCTGCCGTTTCTCAGGCTATTGTCTTGTTTTATAAATACCTCCCGTTCTCTTCTGACGAGCTGCAATTATCACGGATCATACTTAATAATAATAATCCTCCTGATAATAACAATTCCATTTTTTACCCTTTTGAAACGTCTGCCACCTGTGACAGGAAAAGCCCCCCCCCTCGAGTGACAGACACATAATAGCTCCTTAAACCTCCCACTTCATATATTGGACCATTTTCATGTGTTTCTCCTTTTATTGAACGTTAACACTTTCTGGGCAGGAGTTCTGCACTGCGTACGCTGTGTTCAGTGGGGCAGTCACAGAAAAATGATCCGCAATTAACCTGTAATTACTGCATCAATATCTGTGTCAGTATTACACTGTGCATATACCCACATCTGCACACACACACGCA
>NC_083760.1:3474827-3482327 GCF_963514075.1 Conger conger | reverse complement strand
CTGAATCCTAATTGGCACTCCCACATAAAATAAAACCAATTATTCCCATTCTGTTGAATTAATAACAAAACAACAAGTTTCCAAGCGGAGGCAGTAATATTAATTCAGCTTGCAGCGTTGAATCAAAGGCTGTGAAAATTGTGTACCATAAAGTCTGAAAAACATTGCAATCCCAACTGAGATGAACAGCTCAACAGCTGATAGCTGGTTGACCAGTTCAGACCAGCTCCCAGCTCAAGCCATGTTCTGAAATAGCTGGTAGCTGGTTGAGCAGCTCATGCCCAGTGAGACCAGCTTATGACCAGCTTGAAAACTGAGCTGGATTTTACAGCCGGGGTGTTGTTGAAGAGGTGAGAAGAACCAAATAAAGAAAACCTTTGGAGAGAAGTCTGGAGAAGATGTCGTGGTCTCTAGAGAACCTGTAACCACGCAGCCTGGCCTTTCTCTCCTCCCTCACTCCACCCCTCTCTCACTCCCACCTTTTCTTTCCATCCCTCCGTTCCAGAAGTCCAAGGTGTCCACGTTCGAGAAGATGTGGGCCTTCATGAGCAGCAAGCAGAACACGGCGCTGGTCAAGTCCAACGAGGAGGGCATCCAGCGGGTCCTGCGGTCCGACTACGCCCTCCTGATGGAGTCCACCACCATCGACTACGTCACCCGCCGCAACTGCAACCTCACCCGGGTCGGGGGCTCCATCGACAGCAAGGGCTACGGCATCGGCACGCCCATGGGTGAGCCACCCACCAACGCGCAATCCCATTGGTTGATGCTGCAATGTAATATGCTCTCATTGGCTAATATTGCAGTACAGTAATATCTCATTGGCTAATATTGACGTATAGTTATATCTCACTGGCTAATACTGCAGTATTGTAAATATCTCATTGGCTAATATTGCAGTATAGATATCTCATTGGCTAATATTGCAGAGTAGAATATCTCATTGGCTAATACTGCTGTATAATGTGATCTCATTGGCTAATGTTGCTTTCAGTCCCAAGAGTGCCATATGGCACTCTCGACCTTTTCTCGACTTTTTCAACCAATCAAATTGACTGCTGTACTATTGTTCTGATCCCCTATTAAAACCCGACTAACCCTAATAAATGTTTTTTTTTCCAGCCCTTTGGGATTTGGGTGGAGCCACACGTATTGGGCTTGGGGTTCAAAGGGTTAATATAATCAATATAATTGACTAATGTTGATGTTTAATATAATCTCATTGCCAAATATTACTGGTTATTTCACTGTAATCTCATTGGCTAATTTTGTTTAGTATAATCTCATTGGGTAATATTACTGTTCAGTATAATCTCATTGCCTAGTTTTGCCGTTTAAAATAACCACATTGGCTAATATTGCTGGTTAATATAATCTCATTGGCTAATGTTGTTATTAAATAATCTAATTGTCTCATATTGCTGTATAATACTTTGAAATCTACTTTCACGAGCACAGTTGTAATCCGTTTTATATTGTTCACTGTTCATTTTCACCTGATCCTTTTCTTCATAATATAAAGTCTGATGCGGTAGAATCCAGCCTAAATCCCTGTGCAGGATGGCGTGGTTGTTGTTGTTGGAAATGGAGGTTTTTTTTTGTAGTAATCCCTGGTTAAAATGTGGATGTGCTGACTGAAGTAATCTACTGCGGGCTTTGAATAGGCTCGCCTTCACTCTCTGGTTTTGTATCAGGAGAACCATACGCGACATTACATTTATAAAAAATAATAATGTGAAGAAAAAAATAAATCCCTTTGTGGATTATTTCAGAATGCATTCCTTTCTTCCCCGTAATAAGAAGGTAATCTTGCGGGGGGGAAAAGAATGTTTGGAGCAAAGCGACATTTCTGTGTCATTGTGAGCCCTCTGACTGTTCTGACGCACGCAGATAACTGCTTTTGGGCTACAGGGGCGTCCAGTGGTCAGGAAATTGAGCCTGTAAATTCAGAGGGCGGGGGTGTTCCAGGATCAGGTACGGTTCAGACGTTGCACCTTCGGGTCAGGTGCTCCACCAGGGTTCTTTTAGTAAATAACCGTCTGTGTGAATCGCTGGGAGGAAAGGTCACTGAGAGTGTTTTGTCTGAAGTGTCTGAAATATCATTATTTTGTGTGTTATGATTGCGGCAGGAAAAACATCTTTGTTACAGCCTTTGAGTTTTTGTTACGACCTCAGTGTTAAATTAGAATTCAAGGCTTGTGTTCACAAATACAGTTTCACTCAGGGATCACCATAATTAACTCCACAAACAGTTGTGTGTTTGAGTTAAAATGAAGGACAAAGCCAAAACATATACATGGTCCCAAACATGCAGGAATACACACACACACACATGGACACACATACACATACACAACACACACATACACAATACACACACGCACGGACACACACACACACATGCACACCAGGTTGTTGATGAAAATATTTAATCAGCCAATCATGTGGCAGACCAATGTCAGAATGGGGAATAAATGTGATGTAAGTGACTCTGACCGTGGAATGATTGTTGGTGCCAGACAGGGTGGTTTGAGTATCTCAGAATTAGCTGATCTTCTAAATCCAGTTATTGCCCAGCTGGACTGTAATGTCCCTTTCCCACTCGCAGACTCCCCCTACATCTCAGCCCTACTGCTCACAGGTGCCCAGTTCTACTATAACACTAATCTCCCACTCACAGGTGACCAGCTCTACTATAACACTAATCTCCCACTCACAGGTGACCAGCTCTACTATAACACTAATCTCCCACTCACAGGTAACCAGCTCCACTATAACTCTAATCTCCCACTCACAGGTGACCAGTTCTACTATAACTCTAATCTCCCACTCACAGGTGACCAGTTCTACTATAACACTAATCTCCCACTCACAGGTGACCAGTTCTACTATAACTCTAATCTCCCACTCACAGGTGACCAGTTCTACTATAACACTAATCTCCCACTCACAGGTGACCAGTTCTACTATAACTCTAATCTCCCACTCACAGGTGACCAGCTCCACTATAACTCTAATCTCCCGTTCACAGGTGACCAGCTCCACTATAACTCTAATCTCCCACTCACAGGTGACCAGCTCCACTGTAATGCTCCTCTCCAGCTCACAGGTGACCAGCTCCAGTGTAACGCTCCTCTCCTGCTCTCAGGCTCCCCCTACAGGGACAAGGTGACCATCGCGATCCTGAGCGTCCTGGAGGACGGCCGGCTGCACATGCTGAAGGAGAAGTGGTGGGGCGGGACCGGCTGCTCGGAGGAGGAGCGGCGGGAGAGTGGGCCAATGGGAATCCAGAACCTGGGCGGGATCTTCATCGTGCTGGCCGCCGGATTGGTCCTCTCCGTGTTCGTGGCGATCGGCGAGTTCATCTACAAGCTGAGGAAAACCGCGGAGCGCGAGCAGGTGAGGCCCGCCAAACAACCAATCGATCAATCAATTGATCGATCAAGTAATCAATCGACCAAACAATCGATCAGTCAAGCAATCAACTAACTTCATCAAATCAATCGACCAATCAATCGACCAAACAATCAAATAGTAGGGACGGCCTGTAGCGTAGTGGTGAAGGTAAATGACTGGGACCCGCAAGGTCGGTGGTTCTAATCCCAGTGTAGCCACAACAAGATCCGCACAGCCGTTGGGCCCTTGAGCAAGGCCCTTAACCCTGCATTGCTCCAGGGGAGGATTGTCTCCTGCTTAGTCTCATCAACTGTACGTCCCTCTTGATAAGAGCGTCTGCCGAATGCCAATAATATAATGTAATGTAATGTAATCAACTAATCAATCAATCAACCAACCCATCTACGATATACACAGTTTAGTGGGGTGGGGGGGTAGTTATATGTCTTTTTTCTGTATCGAATAACAGTAGAGCAGTCCGTATTTGGACAGTGACGCATTTTTTGTTACTTTGGCTCCTGTGCACTATGTTCGATTTTTATAATGAAACAATATGAGGTTAAACTGAAGGCTGTCAGCTTTGTGTCTCTGTCCAAATATCAAATCTCAAAGTATCAAATACTTGCGCACTGCACACATACAGGTGTACACACACAAAATTGCTGTGGCTTCTGCTATTGGAACACAATTTGAAGGACTATTTTACTTAAATAAATGAAATGAAAAGGGTCAACGAGCCCAGGGTAACGCTGAGAACTCGCCATCTGATTTGGTTCGCTGAACTCTTCTTCTCCCCTGACGCAGAAGGGCGAAATGTTAGCGCTAGCATTAGCATTCACGCGGGAGCTCGAACCTCCTGCTTTTCTTTGATGGCTTTGCCTGCGAGGGCCGAACTCACGTCTCATACGTGCTGTGTGATGAGGTGATGCAGAGTTTAAAATACGAACTTCAAGGCTCTTAATAAGTTTCAGGCGACATGCAGATCTGAGAAACGGCGGTTCAGAGTTTGATAGCATGATCTTATTAGCCTCGTTACAGCACTATGAGCCTGACCAGGCTGCTCATAACCTTACAGCACTATGAGCCTGACCAGGCTGCTCATGACCTTACAGCACTATGAGCCTGACCAGGCTGCTCATAACCTTACAGCACTATGAGCCTGACCAGGCTGCTCATGACCTTACAGCACTATGAGCCTGACCAGGCTGCTCATAATTTTACAGCACTATGAGCCTGACCAGGCTGCTCATAACCTTGCAGCACTATGAGCCTGACCAGGCTGCTCATAACCTTACAGCACTATGAGCCTGACCAGGCTGCTCATAACCTTACAGCACTATGAGCCTGACCAGGCTGCTCATAACCTTACAGCACTATGAGCCTGACCAGGCTGCTCATAACCTTACAGCACTATGAGCCTGACCAGGCTGCTCATAACCTGACAGCACTATGAGCCTGACCAGGCTGCTCATAACCTTACAGCAGTATGAGCCTGACCAGGCTGCTCATAACCTTACAGCACTATGAGCCTGACCAGGCTGCTCATAACCTTACAGCACTATGAGCCTGACCAGGCTGCTCATAACCTTACAGCACTATGAGCCTGACCAGGCTGCTAATAACCATACAGCACTAAGAGAATGACCAGGTTGATAGTATAATATCAGATAAGGCTGGGGACTTTGTGTACTAAATAACCTAATGGAAACTGTTAAAACTTCAGAGGAACCAGAACTTGGTGAGACTCCAGTTCAACTCCAGCCAACTCGACCGGTGACCTATGACATAACACTGGCTAAAACTTGCCAGAACCAATCAGATTGCAGGGAGCCAATCTCACACTTTGTAAGTTTCCATTCCAGATGCTGTGGAGCTTGAGATCTAATTACTGTGTCTGTACTGTGCAGAGCCACTCCTCACATTAGACCATTTCAGCTCGAGGAAATACACCAAGGGGCCTCGTCGAAGAAGAAAACAAAAAAAAACTCCAGCAACTTCAGACCTTGAGAACGGTTTCTGGGCCAGGGCTGGTCCTGTCGAGGTTGTGTTCATCGGCGCCTGGTCGTGGAGTGGATCGGTTTCCTCCGCTTCCTGCGTTCGAGACGCTCTGCGGACACGTGGTTCTGAAGAGCGCCCAGCGACGCCGCCCGTCTCTGCCCGCGGCCCTTTGTGGTGTTTTTAATCAGCGTAATTACCGACCGGAGCGCGGCAGATTAATGCGGTATTAGTCACCGCCCGCGTCGGGCTGCCGGGGAGGATCGCCGCGGTAACGGCACCACCACTCCGACAACGCCGTCCACGTGCGGGGGGGGGGGGGGGGGGCTCAGGGCGTCGCCATGGCAGCGGGGTGGGCGTGGGCTGCTCCGATTGGCTGGCAGGAACAGAGGCGTGCAATCTCTCTCTCTCTTTCTCTCTCACACCCTCCCTCCATCCTTCTCTCTCTCCCTCTTTCTCTCTATAATTGACAGTTGATTAGCCTAGGCAGGGGACAATCCCCCCTGGAGCAATGCGGGGTTAAGGGCCTTGCTCAAGGGCCCAACGGCTGTGTGGATCTTGTCGTGATTACATCGGCGCTTGAACCACCGACCTTCCAGTTCCAAGTCCGGCACCTTGCCCACTAGACTGTAGCACCTCAGTCGCTAGGCTATAGGCACCACTAGATCGTAGTACCTTTGCCACGAAGCTATAGCAGCTTAGCCACTAGACTATAAGTTGAACTAGGCCATATGCTGCAACACCACACTGTCACTAGCATTTAACTTTTTTATCTTCGCCTCTCCTCCCTCCTCCCTTCCCCACCCCTCTCCTCTCCCCCCCCTCCCCTCCCCTCCCCTCCCTCCTCCCCTCTCCTCTCCCCCCCTCCCTCCCTCCTCCCCCCCCCCCCCCTCTCCTCCCCCAGCGGTCGTTCTGCAGCGCCATGGCGGATGAGATCCGCCTGTCGTTCACGTGTGAGCGGCGGGTGAAGCACCGGTCCCAGCCGGCGGTGCTGGTGAAGACGGACGCCGTGATCAACATGCACACCTTCAACGACCGCCGCCTGCCGGGCAAGGACAGCCTGGCCTGCGGCTCGGGCATGGCGCCCGTCTTCCCATGACAGATAGAGCCGGCCCCCCCGGGGCCAACGGAGCGGCGGTGCGTCGCCGCGGGCAACGGGACGGGCGTCGCCGCGGAGACGCCCCCGTCGCCGCGGCAGCCCCGGACCCCGTGCCACGACCACCGCGCCGACGACGGGGCCGGGGACGGGGCGCTCCGGAACCACGCGCCCGCGCCCGCGCCCCCCCCCCCCGCCCGGGACCCGGGCCGGCGGCAGCCCCATCCGCAGCGAGAACGGGGGCCTCTCCCAGAACCCCCGGCTGGGCAAGAGCGTGTCCACCACCACCATGTGTACGCAGGTCTGATGTTCACCGAGGAGGCTCCACGCGCCCCCCTGCCCGCCCCCACATCGCGACCCCGCCCCCCCCCCAAAACCCCCCACCCCGTTGCCCGACTCGCCATCGCTGTGGGGATATTGGGAGCCCCTTCATCGAGAGAAAAAAGACCCAAAATTTTATGGAAAATAAATAAAAAACGGAGGATCTGGAAGCGTTAGATATCTATGGTGAAAGGAGGAGTGAAATATCTATGGTTTTGGGAAGCTTATCGGAGCATGGCAATAAACGACAGAGCAGTGAGCCGGCCTGGATTTCAGCTGGAGACAGTGGACCGAGCTGGAGTGAGCTGGAGACAGTGACACGTCACACAGAGCACATTGAGTTCAGTCAGCGTCTGCATCCTTTCTCCCTTCCTCAGACGCAGAGCTGTTTCAGCGTTGGAACAAAAAAAAAAAGACCCGTTACCTCAAAAAATAAAACAACAAAAAAAAATAAAAACACACGAACAGCAGTGCAGACTTGTTCTTTTAGGAATTTTACCGTTGAGGTTGCCAAGGGAGGACGTTTTGGTGGATGAAAAATGTGTGAATATTTAAAAAATAAACATGGCTGGGACCATGGCTCAGTTTTTGTAAGAGGATATTCGCTCGGTATCGACAGTGTGGCGAAACTCTGGATTCCCGACGTTCGCGCTGCCGGGCGCCCACACGGGCGGTGACGGCCGTTCAGGCGT
>NC_083760.1:3330489-3474627 GCF_963514075.1 Conger conger | reverse complement strand
GGGCCCGCGCGTAATTGGAAGATTTATTATCTTTCACTATCAATTAATCCCCCGAGAACGGGCAGCACGCTCGGGAAGAGTGCAGCCACGGTATGTAAAAAGAGAGGGAAGAGAGAGGGGAGAGAGGGTGGGAGAGATTGAAAGAGTGAAAGGCAGAAAGAGTATGTGGACGATGGAGGGTGGAGGTGGGGGGAGAAATCAATTGAAGGAGGGATGAATGGGAAAAGATGGGACAGAGATGTAATAAAAAAAGGCGGAAGGGGAGGAATAGGGAAAAAGAGAAAAGGACTAAAGGACTGTAGAAGAGAGTGACTAAGGGAAGAGGATACAGAGAGAAATGGAGGGATGGGAAAGGAAAAAGGAAGAAGGGGGGGAGATAGAGAGAGGGAGGGATAGATGGAGAGGGAGAGATAGAGAGAAAGGGGGATGGAGAGAGAAGGATAAGAGAGAGAGGGGGAGAGAGAGAGAGAGAGAGACTCCATGGGAATTGGCAGCACGTTGATTTAAACGATCTCAGTCAGAGTGCTGGAGCTCTCCTCAGGCCTGGAGGCAGATGGTTATTAATCGCGTCTTTACGCTTATTTTTATGGAAAAAGAAAAACCCCTCGTCTAATAAGGAATGTGTGTTAAGCACGGAATGTCATATTCTTCTCCTTTATGGAAAGGGGGGGGAGCGCGTCGAGGGTTTCCCTAAATCATCCCGCAAACGCAGCGCCTGCCAGCGGATCTGCATCCGACCAGCCCCAATGCACAATTTATGGGGAATTCATTCGCAGGAAATGAATGCACGGCTATGCAGTAGAGTGCTGCAGTAGTTATGCCTGCAGTGGGGTTTTTTTTTAGAAGTTTAGAAATGTATTATTCTGCTTTGTTAGCAGTTTGTAGTCTGGGCTGGGCAGTACTACATGGGTTCGAATCCCAGCTGGGGCCTTTTTATGTGTGGAGTTTTTGCATGTTCTCCCCGTGTCTGTGTGGAGTTTCTGCATGTTCTCCCCGTGTCTGTGTGGAGTTTGCATGTTCTCCCCCGTGTCTGTGTGGAGTTTGCATGTTCTCCCTGTGTCTGTGTGGAGTTTGCATGTTCTCCCCGTGTCTGTGTGGAGTTTACATGTTCTCCCTGTGTCTGTGTGGAGTTTACATGTTCTCCCCGTGTTCGCGTGGGTTTCCTCCAGGTACTCCGGTTTCCTCCCACACTCAAACATATGCAGGTTAGGCTGATTGGAGAGTCTAAACTGCCCGTGGGTAGGAGTGTGTGAGTGAATGTGTATGTAGGTGTGAGTGTGTGAGTGAACGGTGTGTGTGTGTGTGTGTGTGTGTGTGTGGGTATGAGCGAATGTGTGTGTAGGTGTGAGTGTGTGAGTGAATGTGTGTGTAGGTGTGAGTGTGTGAGTGAATGGTGTGTGTGTGTGTGTGCCCTCCGATGGATTGCAGCCTGTCCAGGGTGTATTCCTGCCTCTCACCTGGTGCATGCTGGGATAGGCTCTAGCTCCCACCGCGACCCTGACCAAGAATAAGTGGGTTAGATAACGAATGTTTGGAAGCTTGGGCATCTGTCTGTGTGCATTTTCGGGTAGCATAAGTGAGCATGTTTTTTCAGCTCTGTTCTCGCAGTGAGATATTTCTGCCTGTCTCCGGTGATTCCTCTGATTTTTTCCGTCTCAAGGATAAAAAAACTAAAAAAACTAAAAAAAAAAACTTTTATCCTTGTTCAACTAAAAACCCGGCGGAGAGAAACAGTGAACTTGTGATGAATCCTGCTTCTGTTGTCATGGGCAACCTCTCCCCTCGGCGCGCAGACTGACAGGAGGCGGAGAGGAGGCGCCGAGCACGGGCGCTCCGGCTAATGGAGGGCGTGCGGAGTCCGCCGTTCCCCCCGCTGCATTCGGGTCCATTAGCGCCGTCCGCAGGGGCCCGCGGGCGGGCCGGGGCGCTGGTGAGCACCGCTGTGCGCCCCACGCAGCCCCCGTGTCCCCCCCCGACCGCGGGGAAAGGGTCACGCCGTCGTCCGCAGGTGTGCCTGTAGCGCGTATTTTACAGTGTTCTCTCCACAAATACACGCAGAGACCGCGTCTGGGCACTCGCTGTATGTGCTACTGTGAAAGCCTTTTTCTTATGCTGGCAGAATAATGCGCTAAAACATGACCTACAGGCTGCATGGATTTACGATTATTTATTCCTTCCTCAAAGACCTCCGGTAATTATTCCTGCGCTCCCTGCAGTAATTACCATAACATCCTTCGTTATTTCATATTACGTTTCGTCCACTTACGGTATCCGCGGCGTATTAGCAGTCAGGTGGAGACATGCCGGTGCCTTGTGTGTATTCCGAAGATTGAAATGTTAAAAACGATATTGGAGAAAAGGTCTCAGACAACTCTCAGAGACACAGAGGCGTTGAACCCGTTAAGGTGAGTCAATGTGCACTTAGAACGCTCCCAAGAAAACATTCTAATGCTGATGTCACAACTGGGACTGTTCACTGACGGCACTGGAGTTCTAGAACACTGCTTTAGAACCCTGAACAGAGTTAAATAAATGATCCCACGTTTTCCCCCAGACAGTGGGAATACGCAGTTAAAAAAAACACGACTGTGTGAAAGGTTGTCTCCGGGTGACCTGGTGTAGGTATCACTAAAATGGCCCTACATTGCATTTTGCATATATAACAGATATTTAACTAGGTTCTAAGCATCCAGCCACCTACTCTGTTACCAGGTTATCCTCTGACCTGTCTGTCAGTTTCCCGACAGCAATTCATGATTCAGAGCACATCGAGTCTAGTATAAAAACTTTGACCGGTATTATTTTTATTACCTAATGCACAATTGAAAGCTTTTAGCTTTTAGTGTATTTCATTTCCTGAAGAAGGGTGACCTTTCGACCCAAAGCCACCCTTACATCACTATTTTGAGTGTCAACTAATGGTGTCCATAGAAGACACACACACGTGTGCCCACGCACACACACACACACACACACACATTTTACCAAAAAGAAAAATAGAAAATTAGGATGAATGACCACTGAACAAAATAAACAAACATACTAGCTCAAAAGGTACAATAGGTATTTTCGGACTCCTAACAGTCAAGAGAGGAAATGCAGCAACAAACGCGCTCAAACCACAGCACTGTTTATCCCTCCCCCTTCTCTGTGAACGCGCTGACGTTGAAACACCATTGGCTATAGCAATTAGAACCAATTTTCAACCAATGAGCTTGAATTATTATACAGTTATACATTGTTTTGGTACAGAGTGTCGGCCCATCAACTGTATATTTTGAAACCCGAATTTAGGGACTATAAACACAGGCAGAGGGCGAGTCAACATGTCAGTGAGCCTTTTTCAATGACAGGAAGGAATTCACGTTGGTCTTGTAACAATGTTTTAAAACAAAAATATTACCTATTGTGCCTTTAAAGATCGCACAGTTTCTGGCTGAGATGAGGGGCAAGGAGAAAGGAGGGGAATGAGCAATCACCCTCGGTCGTGTCTAGATGGGATGCTGGAGATATCAGGAAGTGTTGTTCTATCCCATACTTTTTCCTCGATAGAAGAATTAAAACATGCCTTATTACTCATTCCAGGAGAAATGTTTGACCTTCTTTTTTTTTTTCCCAAACTAAGGATAAATCTTTGGGGCAGAAAGGTAGCCTACCTGTGGTAATAGGATCAGTAACAGCACTAGTATACACACCTTGTATTCGATTTTCCGCTGAACAGTTAAACTGTATGTTAAAACAGGTCGAGTTCTTCGGTTTCCCCTCTGCGTCTCCCTCGTTTCACACTTTATGTTTTTTACGTTTTTATGTTTGCGTTTTTATGCGGACGAAAAGGGGGAAAGCGACAGGAGGAACAGGCACGTTATTTATGGGCTCACTCCCAGCTCGGGGTGAGTAGCAGATCTCCGCCGGGCTGGACGCTTCATCGGGGCGGACGACAGGGCTCTAAAAAAGATGATGAACGCGCCGTACGGAGGACGGATCCGTCTGACGACGCGGTTCTGCCTCAGCGCTCAGAACGCGGTCCCGCCGTCCCGCAATCAGCCGCCTTTGTGTGAGTTACTTTAGCGGCCGGGACCGTAACCGCTCAACGCCAGCGAGGCGCGGCGAGAGAGGACCGACTCGCCGGCGTCAGCGTGTTCAGGTTAATCCAGGAGAGAGAGAGAGAGCCCTACCACTGCTCACTCACCTGGAACCGGAATAAAGGCCAGGACTCCAGCCGGGGAGGATGAAATACAACAAAATGAAAATGAAAATTAATTTCTGTTCTTGGAGTGAAAAAAAAAAAAAAAAAAAAAAAGAACTGAAAAGGTTATTCTCAGAAGAGGAAGTACTACCTATGTGCTTTTCAGGAGCTGCTTTGAAACAGAATTGCAAGCAAGACACTGGAGCTGTAATGAGCTTGAAGAAACTGGTTTAAAAATCCCCGGCAGAGGTGTAAAATCCAGGTCCAGAGAGTAAAAGTCCTCCCCAGCATTTTGTTCCAATCACCTGGATGCGCTCATCAGCACAATTCCTCAGCCAGGAGGCGGAACTAATGAGTGAAATCAGCTGGCTGAAGTCATGGGTGTAAGAAACACACAGCAGGACTTTCTGACCCCCGGGACTTTCCACGGGCCTGAGACCTGATCTGCGGCCGCGATCCGTTTCTGGGTTTCCTCCCTTCTCTGTAACACTCCTAATTATAGGACTGGCCCTATAACTTTATGTGAGCTAACATTTTAATGAAGTGGTGAGCTGTGTGAGGAAGCGTTTTACTGAGCGCTGGCCCCATGCGGGGGGTTAATCAGCGCTATAAAACTCTCCCTCTGGTGACGGAGCACAGCCCTGCTC
The DNA here is from genome assembly GCF_963514075.1 of Conger conger. Lineage (NCBI taxonomy): Eukaryota > Metazoa > Chordata > Actinopteri > Anguilliformes > Congridae > Conger > Conger conger. Next base: position 3,469,794 of record NC_083760.1, on the reverse strand, counting down.
TTCAACAGAGGAATGTACCTCAGGTAAATATAAAGGCAGAAACTGAGGTTAAAGTAAAATAATTGTTCGATTTTTGCATCTCTATTGTACTGGATACCTGGATCCCTCTGCGGGACACTGCTCCCACACGAGAAAATACCTGCGACATTAACGAGGGGAACATAACCTAATCGCTAACGATTAAAGCGAGCAGCTTCCTGCAGATCAACACTGCGGTTATTTCCATTTTTGATCCGGGCTTCGCTCTCGGTCGGACAGGAACTTCTGATCTCGTGGCTCGCCCCCCGCCGCGCCGTGCCTTTAAGAGAACGGGCTGCCCGCGTTCCGTCCTCGGGTTGCCTTGCCGACGGCAGGCTCCTTTGAAGTGCACCTTGGGCCAGAGGGGGGAGAAAGTTCATGAGCGGCTGATTTGCTATTCCGTGTCAAGACACAATCGAGATTCCTCACCTCGCTGCGTTGCTATGACAGCCCTCAGCTCCCCCCGCCCTTATCGAAGGAAAACATCGGATCAACACAAGTGTACGTACTGTACTGTACTTTGCGAGATATTTATTTGACATATTTTGTAGACTTATGGTGTTCTGCTGCTGTGGTCTATCCACATAAGGGGTTTGATGTGTTGCGTGTTCAGAGATGCTGTTTGCGTTACTGTCACCTTCATGTCAGCTTTGACCAGTCTGACCATTCTCCTCTGACCTCTCTCGTTAATAAATTGCCCACAGAACTGCTGCTCACTGGATATTTTTTTTTTTTTTGTACCATTCTCTGCAAACTCTAGAGACTGTTGTGTGTGAAACTCCCAGGAGATCAGCAGTTTATGAGATACTCACTGGCACCAACAATCATTCCACAGTCAAAGTCACTTAGATCACACTATTCGAATGTTTCTCAAAATCTTCAGAAAAACGAATAAAGTAATGACTAAATAGCATGTTTTTTTGAAGTGTGGCCAGAATCCAGCTCTCTCAGTCTCTCAGTCTCTCAGCTCTCTCAGCTCTCTCAGTCTCTCAGTCTCTCAGTCCCTCAGTCTCTCAGTCTCTCAGTCTCTCAGCTCTCTCAGCTCTCTCAGTCTCTCAGTCCCTCAGTCTCTCAGTCTCTCAGTCCCTCAGTCTCTCAGTCTCTCAGTCTCTCAGCTCTCTCAGTCTCTCAGCTCTCTCAGTCTCTCAGTCCCTCAGTCTCTCAGCCTCTCAGTCTCTCAGTCTCTCAGTCTCTCAGTCTCTCAGTCTTTCAGTCTCTCAGTCTCTCAGTCTCTCAGTCTCTCAGTCTCTCAGTCCCTCAGTCTCTCAGTCTCTCAGTCTCTCAGCTCTCTCAGTCTCTCAGCTCTCTCAGTCTCTCAGTCCCTCAGTCTCTCAGCCTCTCAGTCTCTCAGTCTCTCAGTCTCTCAGTCTCTCAGTCTCTCAGCTCTCTCAGTCTCTCAGTCTCTCAGTCCCTCAGTCTCTCAGCCTCTCAGTCTCTCAGTCTCTCCGTCTCTCAGTCCCTCAGTCTCTCAGTCTCTCAGTCTCTCAGCTCTCTCAGTCTCTCAGCTCTCTCAGTCTCTCAGTCCCTCAGTCTCTCAGTCTCTCAGTCCCTCAGTCTCTCAGTCTCTCAGTCTCTCAGCTCTCTCAGTCTCTCAGTCTCTCAGTCTCTCAGTCTCTCAGCCTCTCAGCCTCTCAGTCTCTCAGCTCTCTCAGTCTCTCAGTCTCTCAGTCTCTCAGTCTCTCAGTCCCTCAGTCCCTCAGTCTCTCAGTCTCTCAGTCTCTCAGTCTCTCAGTCTCTCAGCTCTCTCAGTCTCTCAGTCTCTCAGCTCTCTCAGTCTCTCAGTCTCTCAGTCTCTCAGTCTCTCAGTCCCTCAGTCTCTCAGTCTCTCAGCCTCTCAGTCTCTCAGTCTCTCAGCTCTCTCAGTCTCTCAGTCTCTCAGCTCTCTCAGCCTCTCAGTCTCTCAGTGTTTTTATTGAAATGTGTTTTTCCACTCCGGAGGGTTCTCGTCTCGGTTCTGGCTCCTGATCGTCATGGGAACAGGGCCGCAGGCGAGGCCTGGTCTGCTGGGTGTGAAGGGTAGTGTGAGTGACACACACACACACACACACACACACACGCACACGCACACACACACACTCACACGCACCCACACGCACCCACACACTCACACACACACACCCTCACACACACACACGCACACACACACTCACACAGGCACACACACACACGCAGGCCGCATTAGCCTCCTGCGCTCGCTAGGCTAACCCCCGCTAGCCCTCCGCAGCTGCTCCAGGGTTAGGGATATGGGAGACGCCTCCGCCCGCCGTCACCCTGGCCCTGGGGAGGCAGCCATGCGCGGGGCGAGCCGCTCATTAATACTGCATGAGGAGGTGACAGTTGGTGGGCTTTGGCAAGGAAACACCAGCATCGTTTCTTTGGGGGGGGGGGGGGGGGTTTGGAGGTGGGGCCTTGGAACATAGCACCCCCCACACTCCTCTCAGCTGTCTATGCCGGGGGTGGCGATGGCAGCTGGCACGGGCAGAGAGGGAGATGGTCCGTCGGTTGGGAACGGACAGGGTGGTTTTCAGTTGCGCTTTTTGTCTTACGTTTTTTTTTTTTTTTTTTTACAACCCGCTTGTGTCGCCTCTTTTACCAGCCCAGTCCACCGTCACACCCAGCCTTTCTCTGTGATGGGAAGCAAACAAACACAACTCCAGCCTTTCTCTGTGGCAGAGAGCAAACAAACACAACTCCAGCCTTTCTCTGTGGCAGAGAGCAAACGAACACAACTCCAGCCTTTCTCTGTGGCAGAGAGCAAACAAACACAACTCCAGCCTTTCTCTGTGGCAGAGAGCAAACAAACACAACTCCAGCCTTTGTCTGGGACAGAGAGCAAACAAACACAACTCCAGCCTTTGTCTGTGACAGAGAGCAAACAAACACAACTCCAGCCTTTGTCTGTGACAGAGAGCAAACAAACACAACTCCAGCCTTTGTCTGTGGCAGAGAGCAAACAAACACAACTCCAGCCTTTCTCTGTGATGGGAAGCAAACAAACACAACTCCAGCCTTTCTCTGTGGCAGAGAGCAAACAAACACAACTCTAGCCTTTCTCTGTGACAGAGAGCAAACAAACACAACTCCAGCCTTTCTCTGTGGCAGAGAGCAAACAAACACAACTCCAGCCTTTGTCTGTGACAGAGAGCAAACAAACACAACTCGATGCACGCCGTGTGATGCCTCACACACAGGTCAGTGCTAGACAAGGCCAAAATCTGACTACTTAATTAGGCTCCTGTCACAGCCTGACGTGTAACAAGTTTCGCAATTACAATTTTGTCCGTGCGTCGAAGGGACGGAGTCCCACTCGAATTACGAAGGGGGGGGTGGGGGGTGGGGGGGGGGTGGGGGGTGGGGGGGGGGTGATTAAGCGAAAAGCGTTTGTCCTCTCTGCTGCTCTTAAGTGAGTCTGTCTCTCATGCTTCACCATAGACACTCATCTCCTCACAATAGCCCCCATAATAATGGGAAAATAATAGTAATATTGTAAGCTAGCATACCCTGAAAAAAATTTAAGACGGTAATGAGGGTCTTTAAAGTCGATTCCTCCTTTGAAGAGTGTGTAGTTTTAATTAGTCTTGGTGATTTGGCATGCAAAGCATGCTCCTGAGACTTACTAATAAAGACGGTCTTTAATACTGAAACTGAAACGCTAATGATGCCAAACAAGAGTCAAAACAGTCGGGAGAATGGTACTGTTATATCCCCCTTCTCATTTAACCCAATTTGTTCTCAGCAGACGCTAGGATTGTCTATCCATAGAAAAACTGTGAGATGAAATCATTAATTCTGCATGCATTCGGCCGGCTGAAACGTATGGCTGGTTATTTTTCAAGGTGGTATCTCAGTCTATGATCAGGTGATTTTGGTAGAAAAAATGTTTTTTTGACAATAGGAAATAAATTAAAAAATCTGCAGGCTCCATATGTTTATCAGTAGGGCCACAAGTTTGTCCCAGAGATGGGGGAAGGAGGTTTCATGAAATAAGAACACGCTCAGTCACTCATTGATCTGAATCGAGAGTGTTTCGCTTCAGAGAGTGAAATCTTTATATCGCCTCAAACAACTAAGTGATTGACAGCTTGCTGCAGCTCTCTTCATTATTGAGTTCATGAAACCTCATTTACCCATCTCTCGTTTTCCTTTTACCCTGAAACTTTATGAGTTTAACTTCAGTTTTTAATAATAAAGGGATCACCATAGCATATGTTGGGCAGCCTGTAGCCTAGTGGCTAAGGTACATGACTGGGGCAGCCTGTAGCATGGTGGCTAAGGTACATGACTGGGACCTGCAAGATTGGTGGTTCAAGCCCTGGTGTAGCCAAGACCCGCACAGCCGTTGGACCCTTGAGCAAGGCCCTTAACCCCGCATTGCTCCAGGGGGGATTGTCCCCTGCTTAGTCTAATCAACTCTAAGTCACTTCGTATAAAAGCGTCAGCTAAATAACACATTATATAATTATTATAATTGCAGTAGTCAGTGGCAGAGAGTCAAAGGAATGCAACCTATTGTACTAAGGACCGCTTCCAGAGCACATGGAAGAAGCCTTTAAACCTGTGGTTTTTGTGTAAGACTGAAAACCCCCTGGCTTGTGGGTGCAGGTGCTTATTCTAGCCCGGATCTAATACACAAGCTTCAACTAATCACGGTCTTGATTGAAGACCATTATTAGTTAATTAACCGAATCAAGCGTTTTACTGCTTGGCTAGAGCGAAAGTGCTCACCCACACGGCAGTTCGCTGATAAGATTGGGCACCCCTGTGCTAATGTAATGACTCATTTAGATGATTAAGCAACTGCAAAGTGCTGATTGCTTAACAGGTGGCTTCAGAAAATCCTCTAGCACCCTCTAGGTCTGGAGGCTGTAACTGCAGTTTGTTTGTTTTTTTTAAAGTCAGGAAAATGTGTGGTTCTTGCAATCGTAGTGTGACTCACTTCAGCCTGCTCTTTAATAGCAGTCAGGACAGAGTATTCACTCATCTGTAAATGTAAATTTAAACCAGATTAAATTTCTGGTTTGGCACCAATTTTATTTCATTTCTTTACTTACTTGGGACAGTGCACATTAATCAACATTCATAAACTCCACGCAGAAAGGCCTGGGTGGGACTCGAACCCTGGACCTTCTCGTTGTGAGGCAACAGTGCTACCCACTGCACCACCGTGCCACCCAAACTGTCTGTTCTATTGCATTTTGAATGTTCATCCTTTGAATGTTAATTGGTTAAAGTTATGTGATTAGATGAGTGTGTTCAGAGTAACAAACTCAGTGTTTCTCGTTTGAAGGGATTACATCAGCACTATTATGGGGAGTCAGGTACTGCAAATCACTTAGCCAGTGATTTGATATGTATTGGATCAGAAATCCGAATAGAAAATATGATTCTTTGTGATTACGTGCTGATTGCACTTGGAGGAAAAGGCCAGATGTTCATGGGATATGTTGGGCGGAACCAGCAGATTTGGGTCATTTGAAGTCGCCTGGCGAAACAAAACGATGGTTTTCATTCGCACGCTGGGAGCCGGTGTGCTGCGAGGAGCCAGGCCTTTTTTACGGCACCGTTAAACGCGCGATTAAAAAGCAGTATGGCGGCGACTCGGAGCCGGGGCTGCCCGCTTACATCACGTCACGCCGCGCCGCGTTAACGGCCGCGTTTCACTGCCCGACGGAACTGCCATTTACGAGGAAGACCTGCACGGGGAACGCTTTCTGTTCGGTTGTGAGTGTACAGGAGGGGGGGGGGGGGGGGTTCGGCTGAGGGGGGGTTTTTTTGAAGGTAACATGGGAGCTCAGTTAACAAGAGGGTGTCAATGGGTGGGGGTACAGTGTGTGGCCTGTGGGGTGTTAAATCACCTGTAGTACTGTGTGTCTATAGGGTATCACTCTCCTGTAGTACTGTGTGTCTATAGGGTGTCAAATAGACACTGGCTCTCCTGTAGTACTGTGTATCTATAGGGTGTAAAATAGACATTTCATCTCCTGTAGTACTGTGTGTCTATAGGGTGTAAAATGGCCACTGGCTCTCCTGTAGTACTGTGTGTCTATAGGGTGTAAAATGGCCACTGCCCCTCCTGTAGTACTGTGTGTCTATAGGGTGTAAAATAATTCACCGTAGCGTAAAGTGTAAAATGGCCGTTGGTTCTCAGGCAGGTACAGTGGGGGCTGGCGGATGGTTGTTGCCGTGGCAGCATGGTTGGGGTGTTCGGATGGAAAGTCCTTCAAAGTCAGTCTGTTCGCTGCAGGCAGCATTCTAATGAGGTCATCAATAACCAGCAACAGCTGCTCCGGGGAAAAAAGCGGGAATCTGTCTGCGGAGAGCGAAGGGAGGAGGCACAAACTCCCAGGAAAAAAAAAAAAAAAAAACTCCGGGAAAAAATGGAATGATAGAAACGATAGAACACAGCAGCGTTTTGCTGAAAAAGGAGGAGGCGGCGGAGGCCGATTGAAAGCCCTGCAGTCAGGTTGATTAATAAAACAAATGAGATGCTGCAAGAGGCTTTCGAGTGGTGTGTGTGTGTGTGTGTGTGTGTGTGTAAGAGGTGAGAGAGGGGACTAAATCACACTTAACCGAAGGAACAGAACAAATTGCAATTTCCACAGACGATAAATTACATCTCTTCAGATCTCTGCTGCTCTTTCTCTCTCTCTCTCTCTCTCTCCCTCTCTCTCTCACACACACACACACACACACACGCACACAGAGAAAGGTCTGCTCTGCTGACTCCTTTGTTTAAATGACCCTAACCAGCCATCCTCGCGCAAAGTAAACCACTTTTTTAATATATATATATATTTTTTTTTTCAGAAAAGAGCGTTTCTATTCTCGCGCTCATTCATGAAAATACCATTGGAGGCTCGTGGCTGAATAGACGGATTCATAATGCCACAGTTTGACAATTCCATCTACTGCAAATAAGTGTTCGCGGGAGGGTTTGTGTGGCTCGGCTGTGCGGGGCCTGCTTGTTTTGATTGATCAATTTCTGTGGGCTGCAGAAACAGGCTGTGACTTTGTCTTCGCTAACATTTATAAATAAGTCTCTCGCCTTGCGCTCTCACAAGCGCACGCTCTTGAGAAAAAATACTCTTACACCTCATTTCTACCGCGCTAACAGGAGGCCGGGACTTTGAAATTATTTCCCCCCAGAATACAAAGCGAACAGCCGCTGCGATGTGCAGAATTACTCCCACTTCTGCGCGTCGCTCTCCACTCTACCGCGAGCGATCGCCGGCTGCACGCGCTGGCTCCAGTCGTGCAAGCGTGCACCCTGCCGCACAGAAAATCAGCTTTGAGTTTGTCTAAATAATAAAACAATTCACAATACGTTTTACATTTAACGCAAAATGCAAACGTCACCAAGCCTCAGCTGCAAGTCATTTTTTTCAGCCCACACGTCCTAAATAAAAACGTCAGACGGCATAAATAATGGCTGTGAAAAATTAGAACGCATCGTATAGCTACATATTTAAAAAAGGTCTGATTTTTGATGAACAAATGATTGTCCTCCCGAATGAAAATGCAGATCTGATTGCTGATGTTCTGGCCGGAGAGCCCCGGGGTTTTTTGGCTGCCTCCCAGTCCGTACTCTGGGTGCGGAGAGGCATTGGAATTGTGTCCACATCCCGTTTAGCGATTTCACGCTTCAGTGAGGGAGCCGCTTCCTCTGTACGGGGACGGTTATACACTCACACCTGTAACAGCTCTTTATCTCCCCACCGCTGTAATCCCCACTGAAATATGCTGCGAATAAAAACACACCATCGCAAGACCAGGTTTATCTCTCTCTCTCTCTCTCTCTCTCTCTCTCTCCATACCTCTATTCCTTCCCTCTCTCCCACCCTCAATCTCTCTCCTTCACTCTCTCCCTCTTTCTTCATCCCTCCCTTTCCCTCTCTTTCTCCCCATCTCCCCTCCCTCTCTCTCCCTCTTTCCCCATCCCTCTTTCTATCTTTATCTCTCCCCCTCTCTGCCTCTTTCCCCCTCTTTCTCCATCCCTCCCTTTCCCTCATTCTTCCTTTTCATCTCTCTCCCTCCTTCTCTCTCTCCTTCACTCCCTCTTTCGTCATCCCTCCCTTTCCCTCTCTTTCTCCCTTTTCCCCCCTCCCTCTTTCTCCCTCTTTCCCATCCCTCTCTTTCTATCTCTTTCTCCCTCTCTCCCTCTTTTTTCCATCCCTCCCTTTTGCTTCTCTTTTTCCCTCTCTCCCTCTTTTTCCATCCCTCCCTTTCCCACTTTCTTCCTCTCCCTCTCCCTCTCTCTTCCTCCCTCCATCCCCTCCTGCTCTGAGTCAATCTCTCCAGACGAATATCTCTGTTTCCCTGATTGGCCAGTCCCCCCGTGGCAGTTGGAAACAACAGCACCATCATAAGTGTGATCCTTGTCTAAACATAAGACTAAAATTCTTGTTAAGATTGACTCTTTGGTTTCTGCAATGCTCATCCTTCCCCACACAAAGCCAATGACAAACACACTGTAACAGGACCCGGCTTCTTTTCATCCCCTGCAGAACTATATTACTATATTATCTGTATCCCCCGTATTATTATCGTGTCTCTAAAGCCAGGAAAATGAAGCTAAGAACAGTGAGTTACGGCACACTGAAAGTGCCTCCCTAAATTCCTTATTGATTGGTCCAAGTACAGTTTAGTGGCCTGAAACGCTCAAGCGCATAAAATGGCCTCTTCCCGGATTAGGCCCGATCTGGAGGTCCCGGAAATGGCTCCTCTCGCGTTACCAAACGTCTCCGCGGGAGAGCGCGGGAGAGCGCGGGAGGTTCCCCGGGACCCACCGCTTGTTTTTCGTGCCACAGAGCGAAGGAGGAGACGTCCCCTCCCAGCACAGGGCCGCCTCGATCCCCGTGAGCTCCATTATGGTGCTTCTGTCATCAGCCTAATTGATCCCTTCCCTTCGATAGGGAATCAATCTCCCTGATTGCGACTTTATTTACTTACCGAGCTCTGCTTAACGTGGCCCGTTTTGCTGTTAGGGGCGTATTATTCTCGTTAATAGAATCGTTTTCGTAAACGTTGTGCATTCCCGCTAATTGCTTTTCCCTGATGAAAATTTCAGATTCTAATTACTAATCTCTCTCTCCCACTCTCTCCCTCTCTCTCCCACCCACCTCTCTCTCTCAAATTGGTCATGCCAACTACAGAGCGGGGTCTTTAAAATGCTTCTATTTGTGAAGCTTGTGACCGCGTTCAGCTCCGGTAGTTAAATCCACGCGTGCCTGGGCCTCGTTATTCCCTTAAAATGCGGCGGAGGGTGTTGCGTTTGTCTTGGGAGGAAGGAGCAATTTGGGTGCCCTCATCCCTGAATCAAACGACTCTTTAATACTGTTTACCTTCTTCTGCTGCTTTCAGGCAAACTGTGTTTAAAACAGCCCTCTCCATGCAAATGACCAGGGTCTACCTTGTAGCATTAAGTTACAAATGAAAGGTTGCTTCCCAGGTGATTTGTAAAACCATAATAAAGACACATTATATACCACCCAGGAAAAAAAAACTCAAAGTATTTTAGTGTCCAAGCATCTTGGATGACAGTTCAGTGAAAATATTTTCAAAAATATATTTTATTTAATTTTAATTCAATGTCCCTTTTTGTTAAGGGACATACTGTATGGAGCTCAGGGAGGCCAGAATGTTATGTCCTGGTTTGAGAACACAGGGTCTCAGGAGGCAAAGACAAATCAAATACAAACATGCAAATTCATATTTCTAATGTATGTATTGACCCTGGACATGTGTGCTTGTGGAAGATGACCACCTCGTCAGGCTGAGTATTCCCGACCGAGCCAAATTGGGAATACCATATGGGAAAACTCCAGTGGTCCCGTGTGGGATCCGAGTCATTATTACGACTCTGATTCTCTGAAGAGATTCCTCTCTCTCCATCCCTCCATTTCCTCTCTTCCTCCCTCTCTCTCTCCCCCCCTCTCTCCTTCTCTCTTTCCTTTCCTATGGAATAGGGCGGCCTGTAGTGTAGTGGTTAAGGTACATGACTGGGACATGCAAGGTCAGTGGTTCAATACCCGGTGTAGCCACAATAAGATCCACACAGCCATTGGGCCCTTGAGCAAGGCCCTTAACCCTGCATTGCTCCAGGGGAGGATTGTCTCCTGCTTAGTCTAATCAACTGTACCTCGCTCTGGATAAGAGCGCCTGCCAAATGCCAATAATGTAATGTAAAAAGGGATTGGCAGTGGTTTGCGGGCGGCGGTTTACGGGCGGGGGTTTGCGGGCGGGGGTTTGCGGGCGGGGGTTTGCGGGCGGGGGTTTACGGGCGGGGGTTTGCGGGCGGGGGTTTGCGGGCGGCGGTTTGCGGGCGGGGGTTTGCGGGCGGCGGTTTGCGGGCGGGGGTTTGCGGGCGGGGGTTTGCGGGCGGGGGTTTGCGGGCGGTGGTTTGCGGGTGGCGGTTTGCGGGCGGGGGTTTGCGGGCGGGGGTTTGCGGGCGGGGGTTTGCGGGCGGGGGTTTGCGGGCGGGGGTTTTCGGGCGGGGGTTTGCGGGCGGGGGTTTGCGGGCGGGGGTTTGCGGGCGGTGGTTTGCGGGTGGCGGTTTGCGGGCGGGGGTTTGCGGGCGGCGGTTTGCGGGCGGGGGTTTGCGGGCGGGGGTTTGCGGGCGGGGGTTTGCGGGCGGGGGTTTGCGGGCGGTGGTTTGCGGGTGGCGGTTTGCGGGCGGGGGTTTGCGGGCGGCGGTTTGCGGGGAAAGCGAGCCAGCGCTTCGCCCGACCTCTCGTCGTCCTCTCTGTAACTTCACATCATAACAGCGCTATTTACAGAGGCCGTTAAATAAGGCAATATTTCAGCATCGATCCGGGTGCCACTCTCCTAAACCCACTGCCTGTTTGATAACTCAAGCATTATCGATTTTTCTATAAGCAAAAGTAGTCTGAGCAGGAGAGCATAAACAAATGACAACGGCCGTGACAACTTGGCAAGAGCTCCTCAGGATCCCCCCCCAGGACTGTCGAGGGGGGGGGGGGGGGGGCGGCGTGTTTGTCTCAGCAGAAGGACCTGAGAGTCTGGGTTTTGTTTTCGCGGCGCTGGGTGTGCCAACGGCTTTTGGGAGAACACGGAAAGCTCGGACCGGAGTAATTGATGGGGATGCGGACTGGCCGGAGATGCATCTTGTGTCTGCCGATTCCTCCCAGCATCCCTCAGGAGCGGAAGACCGCCGGTCGAACGGGAATGTCGGTTTTCCATCAGCCCGCTGACGGTGGAGACATTTTCAAGCGGACCTGTCACAATGTCCTCCTGATGAGGGCTGGAGCAGACACGTCTGCAAGGAATGTGTCCATCGCACGCTTATAATTACTGCTGCCCTTTACAGGGGGAAAAGCAGGCATACACACAGACACCCACACACGCACATACACACATACACACACGCACACACACATACACATACACACACGCGCACACACACACATACACACACAAACACATACACACACACATGCACACATACACACACGCACGCACACACACACATACATACACACACGCACACACACACATGCACACGCACATACATACACACATACACACACACACATGCACACGCACATACATACCCACATACACACACACGCACACAAACACAGACACATACACACACACATGTACACACACATATGCACACTCATGTAGACACACACATACACACACACAAACACATACATGCACATGCACACTCACACCCACACACACACACATACGTACACAAACACACACACGCAGAGTAACAGGGTATATCCTTCTGAACACAGACCCATTCATGCAAACACCCCCTCCCCTGTTTTTTTATAGCCCTTTCCTTTCCCTGCTATCACAAAGCGAAGTCTTATCAGTACAGATGGGCTCGGCAGGGATACAGAAATCAGCATCATCACCCCTCCCTGAGCCCCTGAAACCAGGGGAGGAAGAGGAGGGGGAGGGAGATGATGGGTGCAGCCGTGTGGAGAGGAAGGTGACCTGCACGGGCTGAGCATCCCAGACGGCCATGATGAAACCACGGAAACAAGAGGGAAATTACAGCAAGGAACGGACATACTGTATATCTGACAGGGTACTGAACAAGCTGCGGATATGCAGTACCATAGAGTACTGAACAAACTACGGATATACAGTACCATAGAGTAATGAACACACTCCAGATATACTGTAGCATAGAGTAATGAACACACTCCAGATAGACAGTACCATAGAGTAATGAACACGCTCCAGATTGACAGTACCATAGAGTAATGAACAGGCTCTAGATAGACAGTACCATAGGGTAACGAACAGGCTCTGGATAGACAGTACCGTAGAGTAATGAACAGGCTCTGAGTCTACAGTACCATAGAGTAATGAACAGGCTCTGGATAGACAGTACCATAGAGTTATGAGCGGACATACAGCAGATGTACAGCATTGCTCCTCTCACAGTGACTCCTCAGATTAAACAGCGCATTGTGGTCTGGTCTCCTGAGCAGTGGACGCGTGAGAGACAGAGATTAATCTTATTGGCTGCTGTGATAAAGAGCCGGTGCTAAACCGCAGGTAACTGCAGACAGCTGCCTGATGGGAAGGGGGGTGTGGTCGTGGGAGGACCTGGCTCGAGGGGGTCCGTTTTCCCCTGCTGCTGTCTCGCGACTCCACGGGCGAGCGCTCCTCTCCCGTGTCCACAGAGTGCTGCGCTTCATTTCTCTTTCTCTCTCAAAGTCCCTCTTCCCCGACTTCAATCCGACTTCCCTCAGTCCCTCTTCCAGGCAAGAAATATTCCTGGCGGTGCCCGGACACCTTTTCCCAAACTGGCCCAGATGTTTTCCTGTTTTTTTTTTCTTATTGTAATTTTTTCCTTTTTTGGTTTCTGCAATGATGAAGAGCCTAGGGCCACCGTCTTGTGTTTCTTTTTTTATGAAGCGTTTCAGGGGGACAATTCCACTCCTGTTTTCTTCAGCGATGACCCAGATGATTGAACTGACTGTCGTGAGGTGTGGGTGTGGGCGACATTAAAAACATGTAGAGACTACACTTCACATTGGCAGTGGTGCTTATTGACTCTCCGTTTGTTGCACTGCACTGCAGAAACGCTCCTGTTTTTTTCCATTTCTCCACAGCTGTTCACTGAATGCTCATTTTCACGTTCGTGTTAAGTGAGCTACTTACACGAAAGCACCTAAGATGGAGGCGTGTGGGCCACTTTAAGAAGGGAGTTTTTACCCAGACCATTGAACACATAAGCCAACAAAGTTGAATGAAACATAATCACATTCTGAACATATCTCTAATTAATTAGCTCGTTTTTAATCAGTGCTGAATCCTCCACTGGAACAAAGAGACCCCTGGATAAAACATGAAAATGGTTGTTGTTGTTGTTGTCGTGGCAACCGGGATATTGTACAAACTGTAGAGTAGGGGGCGGGTGTTTTGGGGCTCCGAGGCTGAGCGGGAGGGGGAGTGCGTTCGATTCGATACATTAACCGCCGTGGATGTTGCCCATGTCGTAGCTTTTGTAAATCCACTTTAACTGGGCTGGGGCACTGTGCATTTAAACTTTAATCTTAATCAGTGTTCCCTGCGCTAACGAGCGCGCTGGATTTATGTGCGCCTTGGCCCGGCCGTGTACCACGTCGATTAAGATTGATTAAGCGTTCCGCGGGGCCGGGGAAAGCGACAGCGTCAGTTTTTCCTCCCGCTTTCTTCCTCCTCCTCCTCCTCCTCCTCCCCCTCTCTGAAGAGAACTTGTGGAGCCGAAAGAAGGATGGCTGCTGAGAGACTCTCTTTCTTCCCTTTCCTCCGCCATCCATCTGTCCACAGTTAAACCCCGCCGTCCCCAGAAAAGCGTCCCGGTGCCCGCATGCCTTATTTATGCGCCCGTGTAACGGCAGCTGTTTAACAACAGCCCCCGGTCGCTGCGTTCGCATTCCGCCTCTCATTTATTCATCAGTTCGGCTGCGGTAAATCTAGCGTGCTGAAATCGCCCGTTCGCAGGGCGGCTCAGTCTGCCAAACGGCGTTTAACCTCTTTTATCCTCAAGACGAGACTTCTGAATTCCTACAAATCGTTCTGCGCACATTACTTACCGAAGCTGTAGTCGTATTTATTTGAAATTCAAATTATATTTTTATACTTTTGTGCAAATGTATTTTTTTTTTTAATCATCGGTGCTACAGTTTTTTTTTCTGAGCTCTTTGATTGGTCGCGTGGGGCAAAGACAAAGAATCTACTCCAATCTGATTCGGAAAAAATAGATCAAACGATGCTACCTTCAGCATATTTTAATCAACAAACCGTATAATTTATGATAAGCGCGAGACCGGGGCTTGTGTTTTATCTTACCTGAAATTAACACCCCCAACCACCCAACCGCGCCCCCCTTCCCACATAGATGTCCATTATCAGTTCACCAAAAACTGCCTCGAAGCTGTAAATATGGAACATTTAAACAGCTTAAATTAATCTGTTTCATATCTACGGCTTTGATTTTAAAATCGCCGAACAAAACATTGGAACTCAAACATGTAGCTACATGTCTTGCATCATGAAGACAGATTTTAATCTATTTTTTGTTGTTGTTTGTTCTTACAAGTCGGTTTATTGTATATTAATACTGTGCTGGCTGTTATATTGACCAGCCCTCTCTTTAAAAAAAAGAAACAGATTCTGGATCTCAATTAGACTTCCTGATTAAATAAAGGTAAATGAAAAAATGGGAATAGCAACAAGATGCAAAACAGAATGCTCCCAATTAATCCCAGAAGGGAAATACTCCGCCAAATAAAAAATTAATAACAATAAAAATAAAAAATGTTTTTTAAAAAAACCCTGGAGGACTCGACGGCTCTCCGCTGGAGCTACCTGTGGAAAAGCGCCTCTGCCAGTTGACTCCATATTGCCATTACCACTTAAGCGCTCCTCCGGGGCTCCTTAGACAGGAATTACAAGCCTCTCCGTCACAGCGCCATATGCCTGCTTCCCCCGGGACGCACGCCTCTGGCTAACACCACTCCGGTTTTCCTTCTTTCTGAATTTAAGTGGAGGAATTCTGACACGCGCATATCAGGAATGAGACGGGAGGGGCGGCGGGGGGGGGGGACAGAAAGTGAGATGATTTCTCTCTTTTTCCCCCCCTTCTTTTTTACAAGGTATTATCAGGTCCGTAGTGGTGTGGAGGCGTCCCGCTCTCGTGCGACTCGCGTGCTGTAACACGCGCGAACACACGCAGCTCTCACAGCGAAACGCGGCAGTTTCAGGCGGGCACTTTATATCGCGCTGGACCCACGTTTGATTGATGGTCCGCTGTAGCGGGCCTTAGCGTGTTGTAGAAACCCATAAAGGCAGCATAGCATGAACACGCAGTGCAGGGTTTTTTTTTTTTTTGTTCGCAGTGTGGAGATTTTGTGATGCGATTCAGCCCTAAATGCTACATCTCGCACCCCATTGCGCAGCGGTAATGAGTGTTTCTGCGCAGCCAGATGAGGGCAACGGGTAGTGAACCTCCCAAATAGGAAATGCTAGCTGAACAATGCCACTATCGCCCCCTAGTGTCTGTGGAAGAACTGCAACATTGGTCATAATTTAGTTACTTAGCTGACGCTTTTTATCCAAAGTGACTTGCAGTTGATTGGACTAAGCTGGGGGCAATCCCCACTGGAGCAACACGGGGTTAAGGACCCAATATCAGAACAGATCGTTATTGTGGCTACACTGGGGGCTTGAACCACCAACCCTCTGGTTCCTAGTCATGTACTGTAGCCAGTAGGGCCAGAGCCAGTCATGCGTACGCACTGAATAGAGTATTTCCCATGGAACAACACGATGATCATAAGAAATGGAACATGTGACAGTTATGGGGTTTTTTTGGGAATGGTGAGTGCTCCCAACATTCCCAATGATAGGAGAGAACCGGGGATGGGTTGAGGTCTGGAATTCCCGAACAGCATTAAAGCCTGGTGTCCGACCCCTGGATCAGGACCAAACATGACATTCCGTCTCCATGTAAGCCAGAGAGAGGCAGAGACTCCCTTCTATCTGTGTGTGTCTGTATGTAACACTTTGGCAATATGTACTGTATGTATTTCATGCCAATAAAGGATATTGAATTAAATTGAGAGAGGCTGAGAGAAAGACAGAGATGCTGAGAGAGTGAGAGAAAGAGAGAGAGATGTGAGAGAGAAAGAGAGAGTGAAATGTGAGAGTGAGATAGAGAAAGAGAGAGTGAGAGAGAGCGAGAGAAAGAGACAGAGAGAGATGTGAGAGAGAAAGAGAGAGTGAAATGTGAGAGTGAGATAGAGAAAGAGAGAGTGAGAGAGAGAGAGCGAGAGAAAGAGACAGAGAGAGGGAGATGCTGAGAGGGAGGGAGTGAGATGGCGAGAGAGAGAGAGAGATAGAGACAGAGATAGAGAAAGAGAGACAGAGACAGGCTGTCAAAGCAGCTGTCCGTACAAACCTTGGGGGCAAAACTGCACACACTCCAGCTGAAAATATTTCAACTCCTGTTCCCCCCCCAGCGGAGACAACCCCAGCCAATCAGAGACCTGGAAGAGGCCTGAGAGCAGAGCATCCTGTTCTAGATGGAGGAGAAGCTCGTCCCCGGCTGGGTGTACATAACCTTCACGTCTCCATCATCAACAGTCCGCCCACAAAAGAATCCACTCAAAACCACGCAGAGACCGATTCATACCTGCACCTTTATTTATAAACTAAGGATTTAAAACATTTTGAGTTGCACTTTATTGTACATCACTCTGGATAAGAGTGTCTGCCAACTATGTGTCTGTAACATTACAAGAGTGTCTGTAATGTAATGTAAATGTGTTTGCTGAGAATGTTGTCCTTTTGCAACGTTGTATTGTGTAGAAAAAACAGTTCCCCTACTGGCTGAATTAGGGTACTGCAGGAAGAGACGTGTAACACAATAGAGTGCAATAGGATCAAGCTCCGGCCATCATATTTACACAATTAAGTTCAGTAGAATTTTATTTGCGTCACACTTTTTACAGTCACAAAGTCGCTTTACAGTGAAAATATAAAGTAAAATTGAAGAGCAGTTGAGAAATTACTTCTCAGCACAACCGGATCTTCTGAGTCAGGTGTCTTTTCACTCCCCGTGGAAGTTCAAATAAATAAATAAATAAATAAAAGCAGGATTTTAAAGTGCCGTGTGAATCAGGGCATTAAGCCCACCGGCTGTAGAGGCAACAGGCCGGCACGTTCGAGCTGAAACCGGACGCCTCCGCAGTGGAAGGAAAGCAAAGGGTGCGATAAGGGATCTGAAGGAAAGATATAGTGCGAGATTACATCATCTCCTGGAAAAGAGAACCCTGTCATGTCTGATCAGGGGAAATATCAGCCCGACCGCTCCCCGGCAGTGAGATGAATGCGGGTTTGGCCATATTTAATTATGATGAATATCGCACGGCGGCTTAAAGCAGTGCGTTTCAATTCGCTGCTAACGGGGAGAAAACAGGCCTCCAATGCTGACAGTTCCATCTTAAACGGGAATTAATTGCACAAATGAATAGGAAAGCTCGTTTGTTTTCTTGCACTGTACATTATTAACTAAAATTAGACGATGAAACCCAATTAGCAATGTACATTAACCGTACTTAGCATCCGATTAGCCACGGAAGAAAACAAAGCTAAATAAACTGATGCCCCGTGCCAAATTGTTTTATAATGAATGCTTCAGATCACGCGTTTATCCTCCTTCTCCAGGAAATAATTCCTATCGTGTATTACTAGGGAGGGCAAAGTGGAGCTTTAGAATATAGACCGCTGTGTGTGCACGTGAGCTCGCCAATAGATTTCTCACAGAAAACGTAATTTGGCCACTTTTTTACTTTACAGTAGAGGTGATCAAACTTACAATAACTAAGTGCTAGTGTGTTGCCTTTACTGGTCCCTGTACGATGTTAGCATGATGTAGCTAGCATACGCGAATAGCACAAAGCCATACAATTTGCTTTTTAACGGCACTTGGTCATTCGAACGATATAAATAAAAGCATTCGATTAAGTTCGACGGCACCGGAATTTTCTGTCGTACCGTCCATAAATGGCAAAGTCCCACCATAGGATTTATTTAAATCTTTTAAAGTTATACATTTTCTGAATCGTCATTAATTCATCTTGTTTCTATCAGTGATTCGGCGTGATCGGACAGTTCTGTAGCTATGTAAATGACGTCAGAAGGATACAGCACTGTTATTTGCTACCTAAACTTTGACGCACGCTCGAGAGCGTTAACATGATTGAAGTCTGACATGTCTATAGTCAAAATCCATTGAAACTATGAAAAAGTAACCTGGGACTTTGGACTTATAAGGCTGGACATACCGAGTACCCAGCAAAAATATTGACCTGGCTACAGTCACACTTTTGACAGTTCGAACTGCCACCAACTGCCATGTATGAGCGCGTGAAGTAAACCAGCAAAAGCTATTGTTGTGTCACCATTTTCGAGCTCCATATACGTAAACAATGGAATGGCAGTGAAATCTGCATGTTTTTCGGTGGCGTCGGGGTCCAGCATTTAACATTGATGGAATGCTGGTAAAATGAGCGCTTAAAGCCACAAGTCACATTAAAATTCAACCTAAGCAGAATTATTGTCCACCACACGTTAATTTAAGGCTAAACTGAGATAATAATCATAATATTCATGTTGATTTCCGGAAATAAATTTTTCGGTTGTCCTCCCTAGTATTACAGCTGAGCTGTTTCAGGGTTACGTAATCCGCGAGCTGAAGTGTTCCAGCTCCATGATGTGATTTTGAAAGAAATTCATAAATACTTTAGGTGTGATTGAAGGAACTTGGTGTCTGTATTCATAATTCATCAGGCTGCTTTCGGCGTGGCTCAGGGCCGAATCTTTTGAATAACCTTTGCGGCTGTGCCAGGGAACCCAGCGAACAACACGCAAACTTTCTCTCACTTTTTTAAACGATTAACTTTGTTCCGAACTAACGGCTTAATTGAAAACGACTCAATGGAGCACATGCTAATGGTCCGATATCCAGGGACACTGACTCCGGGGTCGATTAATGACCGATACCAATGCCTCAGTCACAAACTCCAGTCCCCATGGATAATTAAATAAGGGACAAGATGGCCGTAGCATCAACTGACTGACTGGAAACAAAGAGGAGCTCCATCATAGAGCTCCACCAATCGTGGAATACCCTGTTCACCACAATGGAACAACGGCAACAGTCATTGGTGGATACTACTTCCTGGATACCCATAGGGTGCTTTGCGACAATTACAGGGAGTATACGTTACATTACAGTTATTTACGATTATATGATGCTTTTATCCAAAATAACGTACAGTTGTTTAGACTAATCCCCCCTGGAGCAATGTGGGGTTAAGGGCCCGACAGCTTCACTGATCGGATTGTGGCTACACTGGGGCTTGAACCAGCAAACTTCCAGATCCCAGTCTTAACCTCTAGTATAGATATGACACTCCCCACTCGCCATTTTGATGTCAGGTAGGCATCGAATAAACGTCGCTCATGGAGGATGTGAGTATGACGTCGATTAGTGCGGCAGAAATGAAAGGTTTTATTCTGACGTCGGTAATTCCTTGAATACGAAACTGATCTATTAAAGGTATAAAAACGGTCGAGTCATGGCTGAACTCAGCCTTGTTGCCGTGACGCACATTGACAAATTGTTTGGGGGGTCCCGTTGCTGCACGTTTTCATTAATCCCACAAATCCGTGCGCGTTCTTTTCAGCGGCACTGGCTGTTTTACTGCGCGGAGCGATTTAACGGGTGGAGAAAACGCCAGAATGTTGTAAGTGTAGCAGCACGGAGCGGAGGGTTCAGTTTCCCTAATTTCCCCCAGGAAACAGAAGGCGTACACATTTTTTCAAATTACTTACTTTACGGTGAGTGACCTAACCTTGGCGAGCTGCCTACAGTAGCTCGCTCTACGTTAGCTAAAAAAAAATAAAAACAGTTCCTCATGAACCATTTTCTGCTTTCATGGTGTTTAATTACTAGTCCCCTGTCTCAGTGAACGGTGGTGTTTCATTGGTGTTTTAATATAATGTGGGTCACTTTTTCCCCAAATTTTATTTTTAGAGTCCAACAGAAATGTCAAATATAGAGTTCATATTTCTCAACAAACTCTATTTTTTAATTTTATTTTTGTATCTATATATTACATTATTATTATTGGCATTTTTGGCAGACACTCTTATCCAGAGCGACATACAGTTGATTAGACTAAGCAGGAGACAATCCTCCCCTGCAGGGTTAAGGGCCTTGCTCAAGGGCCCAACGGCTGTGCAGATCTTATTGTGGCTACACCGGCATTAGAACCACCGAACTTGCGTGTCCCAGTCATTTTACCTTAACCACTACGCTACAGGCCACCCCTGTATCTCACACATTTACTGTAATAATAATTTATTCAAGAATAGCGGTATTTATGCAGTTTACCTACAGTGTAGGCTGTGATGGAAGTGGCCACTTAAAGTGATTGTAATGGACACCACTGACACTGAGCTGGTTTCCCATTGGTTGTTTCCAACCTGCTTTGTGATTGGCGGAGCCCCTATCTTGCTTTCTAACAGGAGGGTGACATCACCACACCTCTACTGTATTGTCACCTGACCCTTTGAAATGTATTTGTAATGATATTTAAGAGCATTTATTCGCTAGGCATTCATTCGTATGCTGTTCATGGCAGTATTGTGAGGAGTTGCACGATAGTGATAATCGTGTATTTGAGGATTTCAGCGCCGAGTGTTAATGGTGGCTGAGGCAGCCCTGCTCTCTGCAGGAGCCTCTGTGAGGAAGGCCTGCAGCGAACACAAACGCAGCGTGATCTCAGTGCCGTGGACGTCAAAAGAACGCTCCATTTTGTTTTCTGGAATGTTCTCACACACCTTGAGGGAACGGCGCATTTCAGGCCTGCCAACACAATTCCCTCCATCCCTTAAACACCCTCCTCCTCCTCCTTCTCCTCCCTTTTCTCTTTTCCCTCCTTTTTTTCCATCTGTATTTTTGGTATCCTGGATACAGCACTATTGTATTTGTTTATTTATTTTTTCAACACAAACATTAGAGAGGATTTGATAATCCATTACATCTTTAATACGTCAATCTGTGTATGTGTGAGTGGGAGGTTTGGAAAAAAATAAAAGGTTGTGTATTTTCACGCTTCAGCTGACAAGATTGTTGACGAGATAGCCTCGGGGGGGGGGGGGGGGGGCAGAGGCTTTGCACAACAGCACTCTTCATTCGGCTTGTTTGTTAAAAACGCCCCCCTTTAAAAAACGGGACCGGAGCTGCTCCTGTTTAAATGGTCATCATCCACTCTCTGTTTGGAGAGGGGCTCTTACGAGCCTCTGCACCTGGAGAGGGATATGTGCAGAAGGAGAGGAGAAGAGAGAGAAGAGCAGAGGAGAGAGGGGAGGAGAGCAGAGGAGAGGAGGAGAGAGAGAAGAGCAGAGGAGAGAGAGGGGAGGGGAGGAGAGGAAGGGAGAGGAGAGGAGGAGAGGGTAGAGCAGAGGAGAGAGAGGGGAGGGGAGGAGAGGAGAGAGAGGAGAGGGGAGAGTAGAGCAGAGGAGGAGAGAGAGGGGAGGGGAGGAGGAGAGGAGAGGGTAGAGCAGAGGAGAGGAGGAGCGGAGAGGGTAGAGCAGAGGAGAAGAGAGGAGGAGCGGAGTGGAGAGCCATATTTCAGCAGGGCGTCTCTCTGAGCAAAGGCCCCACAGGCCAGCCTGGAGGGCCTGGCTCCATCACTCCTCCAGTGAAGAACGGCCGACTCTGATGGTCCCGCTTGTTTGGGTTCCACTTCTCTGCCCCCGCACTCGGTTTTCCTGCCTCTTACTCTCTCCCTCGTTTTCCTGCCTCTTACTCTCTCCCTCGTTTTCCTGCCTCTTACTCTCTCCCTCGTTTTCCTGCCTCTTACTCTCTCCCTCGTTTTCCTGCCTCTTACTCTCTCCCTCGTTTTCCTGCCTCTTACTCTCTCCCTCGTTTTCCTGCCTCTTACTCTCTCCCTCGTTTTCCTGCCTCTTACTCTCTCCCTCGTTTTCCTGCCTCTTACTCTCTCCCTCGTTTTCCTGCCTCTTACTCTCTCCCTCGTTTTCCTGCCTCTTACTCTCTCCCTCGTTTTCCTGCCTCTTAGCGGGAGAGAGAGAGATTAACTGGGCGCCGTGCGCGGCTCGTGTGGGGAAACCGAACGGATGTGACACGCTCCGAGAAGTCTGGCCGGTATCCCGGCAACCGTGGCACAACACGCCCCCTCCGGCACCCACCGTCATCAATCCTCCAAAAACAGTCGCGGTGTCGGCGAAACCCAACGCCGTTCATCTGAAAACGCCGCCGCGCTTGATCTTCCGCAAGCCTCCTCACTCACTCATTCAGCAGGCTGAGGCGCCCCCTCACCTCCATCAATCTACCGGGCATTTTACAAACGATTTGTCACCGTACGATTCACAGGTTTACCCGGGCCGAACCCCCCCACAGAGCCAGCCGGGGGCCACAGCGGCAGGGGAAGCCTCCACAGAGGGGGGGGGGGGCATGCAGGAGGAAAACCTGCAAAGAACCAGGCAACCAAACACCCGTGGCCAGCTGTCTCTCCGGTGAGTAGGATTAGTGTCTGAATCAATCAACTGTTATTAAAACACTATTATATTTATAATATTAATGCTATATTTTGGAACGATTTCTGATTTTGGCACAAAACTTATAATATATAATAACTGTAATAGCAGCATAAAACTGAAGCAGTAACAATTAGGTTCATGACTGGGCCCCGCAAAGTCGGTGGTTCGATCCCCGGTGTATAAGTAGAAGATCCGCACAGCCGTTGGGCCCTTGAGCAAGACCCTTAACCCTGCATTGCTCCAGGGGAGGATTGTCTCCTGCTTAGTCTAATCAACTGTAAGTCACTCTGGATAAGCGCGTCTCCCAAATGCCATTAATGTAATGTAATGTAATACAGCTTCCTATTTGTATTAGTTCATACCTACATGATTGAGCAGTCTTTTGTATGTCGAGTGTGTTAAATGAAATGTAATTTCTTGTTGGAAATTTTATAATCAGCTTGAACATGTATTTCTTTGTCCAACATTTTACTCAATTAAGTGATAATATTCATGCCTTTTTTGGTTTCGATACAATATTTCACATTGTTACTGGTCACATAATTTACCACATTTGTTCAAGGAGATAAATATTTCTCAGACATTTATACTGGTGAAAATGGCTGAGAGAAACAACAGCAGAAGAAAGGACACGGATACAAGTTTTAAAAGTACTGAACCTCTTGTTTAAGCACAGTGTTTCCAAAAACGGTATGAATTTGGCAGTACTGTACAAATGTATATTTTATGCTTCTCAGGGACAACATGACATACACAGATTGTATTTGTGCACACAATCCGTTGAGATAAGTGGATATTTTTACAAGAGCTTTTCCGCTGAAGTGCTTCTGTGTTCGACTGTGCCACAGCATAGCCCTGGCTGAGAGTGAAACCTGCAAGCTCTGGGAAACTGTTCAGCTCCCTTTCAGTTACCGTGTCACACAAAGCCATGAATGATTCATAAAACTGACAGCGAAACAATGATCTGATTCGCAGGATTAATATTTCAGTGCCCTGACAGTGCGCATGCGTAGAGAGACTGGTCTGTTTCTAGTTCGTTACCGTGCATTTGCATAAATGAATAAACAATGCCACTACAACGGCAATCAGCAAATCCAGCAAATCCTAATCCATTATTTATCAACGCTGTGAAGGGGGTTATGTGTCACCCCCAACACACACACACACGCGCGCACACAAACACACGTGTTTGAGCATGCATGCACTCACAAACACACACAGACACACTCCCACACGTGCGTGAACACATATATACATACAAACAAACACACACATGCAAGAATGCATGTACGCATGAACACACACACACTCACTCACACACGCTACACACATGCAAGCAAGAATGCATGCATGCACTTATGGGCTCACACACATGCGAGCATGCACACACTACATACACACACCGACACATGCTCCAGAATGCATACCTGCACACACACACACAGGCACACACATGCATATTAGGATGGGTGCCTGGTAACATTTTTGCATAAACTGAATTAAGCAGGATTAATCAAGGCTCAGTTCAGTTGGAGGACTAATTAAACTTGATCAATTCCATTACTTAAAACAAATGCTAATGAAACAAGCACGAAATGAAGCCAAACTGGTGCAGTTGACTTTCCAAAGAGAGTTTAGAGTTCACCTTTAGAGTTCACCTTTAAGCTTATAATACAGACCTGGCATCTGGGCAGTCTGAGGTTGTATGGTGACACACACACACACACACACACACACAGACACACACACACATACACACATACACACACACATACACACACACACACGTACATACCTATCCACACACATGCACAAACAAAAATACCCACACACACACATACAAACACACAGACACACATTCACACAAGCACGCATGCATGTACGTACACACATGCACACACACATATACATACATACACACACACACCCACCCACACACGCACACACACACACACACATTGTGCATTTGATTTGTGCTGCTCTGCTGGATTCTGAAATTGCTCAACAGGTCTTATCTTAAAGAAGCTCCAGAGGTAATGAGGTGGTATTGGGTAGAATAGTGGTGTGTGTGTGTGTGTGTGTGTGGGGGGTGATACCATCATATGATACAATAATCAGAGGATAATTATAGGGCACATATACCAACCTGCTGCTGCTACAACGGCACTAAAAAGCCAATCTCATGTGATACTGCTACGAGGCTTTACATTGTGATAATACTGTAAAGATATCTCCTCAGTTTCATCGTGTTCCTTTGCTCCATCACATGGGTATCAGTTTGCATCTCTAATTATTATTATTTCACTATCCTTCTTTTATCAATATTTCATAACCATTGGGCTCATTGCAGGTTTGGTGGCCAGATGTGGGACATCCGGCCGCAGTGATCTCACCGTTACGGAACTCCTCCTGGAGAGTGCGTCTCTTTAACACATAAACACGGTAAATAATGTAATATTTATGAATATTAATCTACCGCACGGTGAGGCAAGCCCCGCGGATACAGAGGCAGACGACAGAGACACTTTTTTACCAGGAACGCTGCGATAAAATGTCAGAAAATGTTAGAATGTTAGTATCGCACAGACTGCGCTGATCCTTTCTGTCTGTGCACATGAACGCCATACGGCATGCATAACAAGACAGAGACATCGTCCGGGGCGACCGGGCCCTGAAAGTGTTACCTAAAATAAGCGTTACCTATTTTAGGTAACATTTCACTTGAACCCCGGACATAACACTGTCATACACGTGACATAACAGCGGTCACAAGATGGCATAGCAGATGCTGTCAGGTTATGTCGAATGACGAAAAACCTTTAAATCATACCTTTATCGGTAAATGTTATGACAGTTATGACATCTGACATAACATTTATGAGTTTTTTTTTATCACCGAGTTTTATGTCACTTGACATCAACTGACATCATCTGCTATGCCATCTTGTGACAGCTGTTATGTCCTGTGTATGACAGTGTTATGTCAGCTTCATGGCGAGGGGTTCCATGAAAGTGTTACCCTAATAGCTGCGGCCCTTGACTGCAGTCCTACAAACGATGACGGACTTCACTGGGCTGGTCAGGTTCGCAGACGGCCTGTAAATGTTGGCCCAGAAAAGGTAGAAAAGTGGTTCATGTGCCGCTGTACTGGGCCAATACGAGTCGACCGAACGCTGTGCTGGAGTGAACACGCGGTCAGCTCTCACGACGCATAACCCACAAAACATAAAAACAGCACCCTGAGTATTATCCGCGCACGTGTTGCATCTGCTCCGATTAAAATTAAGTGGATGCTGAGTGGAAAAAAATTGGTCAGGGGAAAGCTACAATGATGCTAAGAAGTCAATTAAATTTCATTTCTCCGCACTGAGAGAAATCCCTAACTCCTAGCGAAGTGGTCTCTCGTCACATTAATGTTTCAGCGCTTGTACGTGGATGATGATGTATACGGGGAGCTCTGCTGGTATAGATACGCATCTCTCTCTGTCAGGTATCACTTTCCCCCCCAGGTATAAATGAACGTAATTTACTCCAGCATGCATTAATCATAATGCTAATGAACGGGCCGTAATGGCTGAAAATCAGACCCAATTAAATATACATACAGCACCGACAGCCCCCGCTCACATGCCTCTGCTAATGAGCAAGAAGTAGTTTGAAGACTCTTTCTTTCCTTCTTCCTCTTTCTCTCTCTCTCTCTCATTATCTCTCTCTCTCTGTCACTCTGTATTATTTTCCCCTTTTATTTCTCCATTTTAATTTGGTGTTTTCTTTAATGTTGTTCCTTTTGCTGTTGATGAATGGCCGTATGTATTGTACGATAAAGGTTTGTCAAAACAGTCTTTCGCTCAACCTCTCTCTTTTTCTCTCCCTCTCTGTCTCTTTGTCTCTGTGTCCCTCTCTCCCTCTCCTCTTTCTCTCTCTTTCTCTCTCCCTCCCCATCTCTCTCTTCCTGTCTCTCTCTCTCTCTCTGGGGCGGAGGGAGAGGCACGTCGAGGCGGATGTGAGTATCTGCAGCAGTCTGCCCGCCTGCAGATCACATCAGCCGTGCTGTAATGGGGTTCCACCATGGATCACCCCCCGCTGGGCCCGCAGGCCCAGGGGACTGCCGAACGCTTCAACCGCAGGCCAAACGCTGGGCATATCCAGGCACCCGTGTGGTCCTGCGCAGACCCATACACCTTCCCCTGTGGCTCTCTGAGATGGGGATCCCCTCCCTGGCCTTCCTCGACATCCGTCCACCAAATGATAAAAATGTGCTATTTGTCGGAAGCTTTCATCCAAAGCAAATTAAAGTTGATTAGACTAAGCGGGGGGACAATCCCCCCACTGGAGCGATGCGGGGTTAAGGGCCTCGTTCAAAGGCCCGACAACTATGTGGATCTTATCATGGCTACACCGGGACTTGAACCTTCCGGGTCCCAGTCTTTCACGGGACTTGAACCACGACGCTACAGGCCACCCAGCCGCCCCTGTGCTCCAGAGTTCAGTACTCGGGAATCTCTGCGGGACTGGGCTCATCATCCGGGATCATCATTTCTAAGCCGTGTGTGTCACCGTACACAGATTCCTATCCCCCTAAGAGGGCCCCCCCCCCCCATGACTCAGATGTTCCTGGACTAAGGTCGACTTTGACAGCGAGAACAACAGCAAACACACGCCCTTTGATTAAAAGCAGGACCGTAGGTCTCATCGAGATGCTCACTCCCCCCCCCCGGTCCCTTGCTCCTGCTTTGTCTTTCGTGTTTTTTCGGGCCTCTCCCGCCATTAACACGTCTCGTCTCATCTCATCTGAGAGGGGGAACCAGGTGGTGCGGAGACGAGGGTCCCGGACGCGGGCTGGCCTCACCCCAGATTCTGCGGGGCGAACGAGCGCTACGGAGCGCAGGGTCTCTCTCCGCGGGCCTGTTTAATATCCTGAGAGCCCCATGCTCATTACCATTTGTAATATCCCTGTCTCATCTAACCTTGTAATGATATTCCCTCTGTCCTGCCTGAACAGTCCCCCCCCCCCCACACACACACACACACACCCCACACTTCCCCCCCCACCCCCTACCCCCTCCCCAGCCACATGGTCATTTTTAGGGGGATAATTTTCTTGGCAGTTGGCAGTTGATGAGGTCGGTCAGGGATGAAGGCCCTCTATTAACTGAAGTCTTGCACATGCAGGAGATTACAGACCCATAAAGATCGGGTTCCTGTCGGGTCTCCCAAGTGAGCTGTACCATGAAGATCACCCTCCTCTTCCTCCTCCTCCTCCTGTCCTGGATCTCCGAGGAGACGCAACGCTGAAGCTTCACGGCCCCAAGAACGTCCTGAAAAAAACTTCTGCCCCTTCCTGAAAGATATCTGCCCCTTCCTGAAAGACTTCTGCCCCTTCCTGAAAGACATCTGCCCCTTCCTGAAAGATATCTGCCCCTTCCTGAAAGACTTCTGCCCCTTCCTGAAAGACATCTGCCCCTTCCTGAAAGATATCTGCCCCTTCCTGAAAGACTTCTGCCCCTTCCTGAAAGACATCTGCCCCTTCCTGAAAGACATCTGCCCCTTCCTGAAAGACATCTGCCCCTTCCTGAAAGACTTCTGCCCCTTCCTGAAAGACATCTGCCCCTTCCTGAAAGACTTCTGCCCCTTCCTGAAAGACATCTGTCCCCTTCGGATGTCTTTCTATGACCGTTTCTGAAAAATCTCCATCCCTTCCTGAAGAATCGATGACCATTTCTAAACAATTTCCATCCCTTTCTGAAAAATCTCCATCCCATTCTAAAAAATCTCTTTACTATTATTATAAAACATTTGTATTTCTTCCCTCCTTTCTTGCTGTCCTTCTTATTCTGTGATGAACACAGAAGTGGTGTGCGGTCCCCACTGCTAACTACGGAGCCGTACGCCTTTTCAGAAGTTTTCAATCTTCCTCAAGGTGAAAATGTTTATATTGAGCGACAGTTCTATGGTCAGGCATCCTGAAAATGAGCAGCCATGGCCTTGGAGATGGCCATCTGTTACAGATCATTTTCCCCCAGGGCTGCGTTTTAAGAGCGGCGGAAATATCCAGAGATGCATTATACTCTGCACTGGGGTTCTCTACACACACACACACACACACACACACACACACACACACACACACAGACACACACACACACACACACACACACTCACACACACACACACACACACACACACACAGACACACACACACACACACACACACTCACACACACACACACTCACACTCACACACACACACACACAGACACACACACACACACACACTCACACACACACACACACACACATACACACTCACACACACACACACACACACACACACTCACACACACACACACACACACACGTGTTACACCGTGGTATAACACGTACAGTATATCGCGCTGTTTTTCCAAATGGAATTGACAGACAGTACTAGTTCCTTCTTGTTCTTCTCAACATACTCGCACACACACACACACACACACACACACACACACATGCACACACACAGACACACACACACACACAACCGCATGCAGACACACACACACACAACTGCACACACATACACACACACACACACACACAGGAAGTAATCTCCCACTGACACGACCCATCCCACAGTTTGACTGAAAGTCCAATTTAAGAAAGTTTCGTCTTAGATGTACTTTTGCTGTTTCCTTGCCCAACTAGTAGTGATGGAACGGAATTAGATTTGTCCTGTGGACTTGGGTGGGTGTGATTCAGCCAGGTCTCCTCAAGTTGCTCCTCTGCCCACCCCACCCCACTTCTGACAGCAGACGTGCGTTCAGGACAGCGAACGTTCTGTGACTTACATCTAACCGTGTCAGCTGGCCGATTCATTACCTGCGATATATTCTTAAAGGTAAGACCAAATATTACATTGATTAAAGTGTATTATAACTGCAAAAAACTTTTGTTCTCTCAGCGTTTTTTCCGTTTCCTCAATAAAGTATATCTTGTCTGATAAATTCACGTTGATGTTGTTCATCATGACCGTACATTCCGTGAGAGGCGTTTTCCCCCGGACAAGCTGCGGCGGAAAAAAACCCTGTCGGAAATAACTTATAAAAACGCTTGTTTCTGCAGTTTCTGCCGGCATCCTCAGTATCCTCATTGGGAATTCACATCGAGATAAATGTGTGTTTTATTAAGTACTTGGAAGAGGTGGGAAAAATGTGAAGAATTATAGTGTTTGAGTTATCCCGCGGATAAATAATGCCAAACGGCATACAGTAATAAATAAGAGAGGTTATAAGTTTAACTAACATTCGCTGGCGGGTGCAGTTATGGGTGTTGTGGCCAAAGGCGGAATCTGCCGCTGTAGAGACGCGCAGGCTTCATGCCACCTGCCATGACCTACCTGTGCTCCACCTGCCATGACCTACCTGTGCTCCACCTGCCATGACCTACCTGAGCTCCACCTGCCATGACCTACCTGAGCTCCACCTGCCATGACCTACCTGTGCTCCACCTGCCATGACCTACCTGTGCTCCACCTGCCATGACCTACCTGTGCTCCACCTGCCATGACCTACCTGAGCCCCACCTGCCATGACCTACCTGTGCTCCACCTGCCATGACCTACCTGTGCTCCACCTGCCATGACCTACCTGTGCTCCACCTGCCATGACCTACCTGAGCTCCACCTGCCATGACCTACCTGTGCTCCACCTGCCATGACCTACCTGTGCTCCACCTGCCATGACCTACCTGAGCTCCACCTGCCATGACCTACCTGTGCTCCACCTGCCATGACCTACCTGTGCTCCACCTGCCATGAGCTACCTGAGCTCCACCTGCCATGACCTACCTGAGCTCCACCTGCCATGACCTACCTGTGCTCCACCTGCCATGACCTACCTGAGCTCCACCTGCCATGACCTACCTGTGCTCCACCTGCCATGACCTACCTGTGCTCCACCTGCCATGACCTACCTGAGCTCCACCTGCCATGACCTACCTGTGCTCCACCTGCCATGAGCTACCTGAGCCCCACCTGCCATGACCTACCTGAGCCCCACCTGCCATGACCTACCTGAGCCCCACCTGCCATGACCTACCTGAGCCCCACCTGCCATGACCTACCTGAGCTCCACCTGCCATGACCTACCTGTGCTCCACCTGCCATGATGTACCTGTGCTCCACCTGCCATGACCTACCTGAGCCCCACCTGCCATGACCTACCTGTGCTCCACCTGCCATGACCTACCTGTGCTCCACCTGCCATGACCTACCTGAGCTCCACCTGCCATGACCTACCTGTGCTCCACCTGCCATGACCTACCTGAGCCCCACCTGCCATAACCTACCTGAGCCCCACCTGCCATGGCCTACCTGTGCTCCACCTGCCATGACCTACCTGAGCTCCACCTGCCATGACCTACCTGTGCTCCACCTGCCATGACCTACCTGTGCTCCACCTGCCATGACCTACCTGTGCTCCACCTGCCATGACCTACCTGAGCTCCACCTGCCATGACCTACCTGTGCTCCACCTGCCATGGCCTACCTGAGCCCCACCTGCCATGGCCTACCTGTGCTCCACCTGCCATGACCTACCTGAGCTCCACCTGCCATGACCTACCTGTGCTCCACCTGCCATGACCTACCTGAGCCCCACCTGCCATAACCTACCTGAGCCCCACCTGCCATGGCCTACCTGAGCCCCACCTGCCATGACCTACCTGTGCTCCACCTGCCATGACCTACCTGAGCTCCACCTGCCATGACCTACCTGAGCTCCACCTGCCATGACCTACCTGTGCTCCACCTGCCATGACCTACCTGAGCTCCACCTGCCATGGCCTACCTGAGCCCCACCTGCCATGGCCTACCTGAGCCCCACCTGCCATGACCTACCTGAGCCCCACCTGCCATGACCTACCTGAGCCCCACCTGCCATGGCCTACCTGAGCTCCACCTGCCATGGCCTACCTGAGCCCCACCTGCCATGACCTACCTGAGCTCCACCTGCCATGGCCTACCTGAGCTCCACCTGCCATGGCCTACCTGAGCCCCACCTGCCATGACCTACCTGTGCTCCACCTGCCATGGCC
Source organism: Conger conger (assembly GCF_963514075.1). Classification (NCBI taxonomy): domain Eukaryota; kingdom Metazoa; phylum Chordata; class Actinopteri; order Anguilliformes; family Congridae; genus Conger; species Conger conger. The sequence continues at coordinate 3,438,096 of NC_083760.1, read as the reverse complement.
TACCTGAGCCCCACCTGCCATGAGCTACCTGAGCTCCACCTGCCATGACCTACCTGTGCTCCACCTGCCATGGCCTACCTGAGCCCCACCTGCCATGACCTACCTGAGCTCCACCTGCCATGACCTACCTGTGCTCCACCTGCCATAACCTACCTGAGCTCCACCTGCCATAACCTACCTGAGCCCCACCTGCCATGAGCTCCTATTGGCCGGCACCTTTCCCCTCGAGCTCTTCTCCGCAGTGTTCGGCCTGACAGCCCATGTACTATGGAAAGAACATTCTGTACTGTACCGTAGCACACCTTGTCAGTCAGGAGTACCTATTCTTATTATTGTTTTTTTGCCCTGCTGGTTTTTGTCAGTTAAAACTGATGAAAAAAATAATAAAATAAAAAAAAAATAACATTTTAATCATTCAAAGCTGGTACACCAGGACTCATGTATAATGTAAATGCATGCAGTAGCTTCTCCCGGCCGTGTTCCGGATCAAATATGTAACTTTTTACAGAGCCTGAACAGAAGCTTAGGCTTAAAGAAGATAGACAGAGGGATTGTGGGATTTCTTCCGGAGATGTGCCTTTTCATGACCTTTGGATGACCTTGTACTGCAGGGCCAATTTGACTGCACAAGAGACTTGTGTTGGCAAGGACGGTTCCCTGCCTTGCTGAAAGAAGTCGGCGGGGGGGGGGGGGGGGGGTGGGCGGGGGCGGTAATCTTCCACTCCTGGATGTACCAAGCTCTTTCTGTGCCAGGCGCTTGTTAGCTGTCACCCTGCCATTTTAAAAACTTCTCATCTCCGGCAGCGGACCTGGAGAGTCCCGGCAGGGCCACTGACAGCTGCCATTCAAGCTCAAACAACTCCCTCTTTTCTCTTTATTTTCTGTCTAAGAGGAGAAAAACAAACAAACATCTCCCCCTAACCCCCTACCCCCCTGCCTCCCATCCCAGCCCCCCCGCCCCACCCCACCCCCCCGCAGAAGTCTGCAGACTCCAGCGAAGCTGACCCACTCTTACAGTGATGATGAGTTTAATATTTCATCGCCGTGGTAACTGGGAGTGCTTGGCCCTGGACCAGCAGGAGCAGTGCGGTGCACTTGGCGTGACTTTGCTCTCGTTATGAAGGTTAATTGCTTTCCCACCCGTCTTTTCCCAGTTAAAGGCCAGAACGGCTTTTCATTTTATAAAATGTCCCCCAACTCCACCCCCCCAAACCCTCCACCCCCAACCCCTCCACCATCAAACCCCCCCCCCACCCCAAAGTTTGTCAAATAAATCCGGTCTTAACCGAAAGAAAAGTGCTTGTTTGGATTTGTTTGGATGTTTGCACTATAAAATTGTAACATGGCCTTTGTTTGTAAGCTCTCAGGTGTGAGTACTATCTTAGAATACATACGGTCTCAGATAAAAACAGTTGTTTAGCTTGTTTTCATAGAGCAGTGGTCCTCACTCCTGGTTGTAGAGAGCCGCAGGGTGTGCTGGTTTTTGTTTTCGCCTTAATATCGACAACCGATTCAGAACCAAGAAACCAGGTGAGGAGTGTTAACTTCCATAAAGCTGGTCTAGCTGGGTACGAGCTGGTCAACCAGCTACTCCAGGTTAGTACTCCAGAGTTAGTAGCTTGTCAACCAGCTAACAGATGTTTCAAAACATAGCTGGGAACTGGTCTGACCTAGTCAACCAGCTAAACCATGTAGAGCTGGCAGCTGGTCTGAACTGGTCAACCAGCTAAACCATGTTGAGCTGGGAGCTGGTCTGAACTGCTCAACCAGCTAAACCATGTCGAGCTGGGAGCTGGTCTGAACTGCTCAACAAGCTGAACCATGTCGAGCTGGGAGCCGGTTTGCGCTTGTCAACCAGCTACCAGCTGTTTCAAAACTCAGCTTGAGCCTCAGTTAGTTATGGTTTTCGGTGTGGACGGGCCTTGTTGGAGCAGCAGCGTGGGATTCTTCCTGTGGCTCGTTAGGCTGCGCCTGATTGGCTGAGCGATGCCACGGACTGAGGCCCCTAATCTGACCGGGCGGCGCCGGTGCCAGCAGAACGGCAGGACCGCGCGGCCCCTAATTAATCCTAATAACGGGTCCAATTAGGCGGCGGAGAGGCCGAGATGGAGGCCCGAGGAACAGAGAGGCCGTCGGAGAACCTTCCGGAACGTCTTCAAACAGCCGAGACAAACCCGGCCCCTCTTTTCCCCTCCGACTACGAAAGCTCCGTCCCCCTCACAACGTCCTTCACGCAGCTGAGACGGATGGAGACTCGTTTTATTTCTCCTTCTCCTTCTTTCTTTCTTTTTTTTCTAGACGGCGTTTCACCTTTAAATTAAATAAAATAGAAACTGTATGGAGAAGGCACTGAGGTATTATTTGGCCAGTGTCTGGGCCACCCTGTGGGGCTCTCCCCGTCACGGTTTAATAAGTGTGCGGCCGCTGTCCTCTACGCCGTGTGCTAACCTAATTGATGCTTGTGGGAGACTGTCGGGCATCATTCCCCCCACAGGTATAAATTAATCTAATTTACCGCACCAGGCGTTAATCACGGCACTAATGAACAGGCCATAATGGCAAAAAATCTCACCCAATTATACATACATACTGTACACTTGGACAAGTTGGACCTTATTTGCATGTTTCTGCTAATAAGGAGGATGAAGTTTGAAAGCCTCTCTCTCGCTCTCTTTCCCTCTCTCTCTCGCTCTCTTTCCCTCTCTCTCTCGCTCTCTTTCCCTCTCTCTCGCTCTCTTTCCCTCTCTCTCGCTCTCTTTCCCTCTCTCTCTCGCTCTCTCTTTCCCTCTCTCTCGCTCTCTTTCCCTCTTTCTCTCTCGCTCTTTCCCTCTCCATCTCTCCCTCTCATTCTCTCCCCCCTCTCTCTCTCTCTCGCCCTCGCTTTACCCCTCTAGAGTTTCCCCCCAAATCCATGAAACATTCAAATTTAATTTCAGATTGGACCTTCCATAATTATGTTCCACTTAAATATTAACCCCATCCTGCAGGTTGACTTGCGGAAAGACCTGCAGCTCAGTGCAAATCACATTCGTTGATCTTCAAAGGGTAAGATATGGGAGTGCTAATGTTAATATTACGGTATATGCATGATGTAAATGCTTTTAACACTGTGAAGTGCACAGCTCACATATTTATATCGTTGTTATGGTATGTAAACCATTATATTTTTCTTTTTTTTAAATGCATATTTTAGGGAGCAGATACCACTACAGTTTCTGCAGGCAGTAAATGATGGAGTACTGATTCAAACAAAGGCTATGGAGCTGATGATTCATGCAAAACAAAATATGATATGTAAATTCAAGGCCACTCCAGTGGACAAGTGCAAATAAATGAAAAACAATCCGCATTATTACCATAAATAAGATTTAATGGCCGCGCTCATTGAATCTGTTCTGTTTATATTCGCCGCACAATAAAAAATAGTTCTGTGCACTAATTGGTCCTATGAATCAGATATAAGACCCAGAGAGGGGTATGCAAGGTATTGCAGCTCTGCTGATATAGTTATCTTGATAAGATGCATATTTTATGACTTAATTATTCAGCGAGAGTACAGGAGTTTTTGCTTTCAGTAAAACAAGGACCTGCAGTTGCAAGCATAACTAATAACGCAAAACAGTGGGAAATAATGTGCTATCAAGGTGCGGCAAACTTACGGAAAACTCAACTGCACTTTCGCGGAGACCTCTATAATAACGCCGTGGTGGAGTGCAAATAAAGAAAACCGAAACTATTTTAAAAATCTCTGGCAGAGGATGCTGGACGCACACACTCCCTCGCAAAACTCACTGCCCCTGTCCAACACGGTCCTCTGTGCTACAGTACGAGTAGCTTTCATAACCCACGCCAGAAAACGTTTGGTGTAGCCTCGTGGCTAAGGTACATGACTGGGGCAGCCTGTAGCCTAGTGGCTAAGGTACATGACTGGGGCAGCCTGTAGCCTAGTGGCTAAGGTACATGACTGGGGCAGCCTGTAGCCTAGTGGCTAAGGTACATGACTGGGGCAGCCTGTAGCCTCGTGGCTAAGGTACATGACTGGGGCAGCCTGTGGCCTAGTGGATAAGGTACATCACTGGGGCAGCCTGTAGTGTAGTGGTTAAGGTACATCACTGGGGCAGCCTGTAGCCTAGTGGCTAAGGTACATGACTGGGGCAGCCTGTGGCCTAGTGGCTAAGGTACATGACTGGGGCAGCCTGTAGTGTAGTGACTAAGGTTCATGACTGGGACCTGGAAGGTTGGTGGTTCAAGTCCCGGTGTAGCCAGGATAAGATCCGCACAGCAAAGCTCTTAACCACACATTGCTCCAGGGGTATTATACTCTAATCAGTCTAATCAACTGTAAGTTGCTTTGGATAAGAGCATCAGCTAAAGAACTGCACTGGATCTAGTAGGGAACAGTGAACACCCGTGCTCACAAAAACAGGCTAATCTCTGCGAAAGGGGCGGAGCGGCTCCGGAGACGTCCGCGGAGCGCGCGGAAACGTGCCGGGGTTTATTAACAGGAAGTGATGCGTGAGTCGAACTGCAGCTGGCCTGGCATGAGCTGCGGACGCGTCACCTGACCATCTGGACCGCGGGAGAGGAGGGAGAACCCGCCATTTTGTCAGAACCGCGCCAGGAGCTGCGCCAGGGAAGAGGCTGTTGGGCGCGACCCAGACTGCATTCGAAGACTTCAAGAACACTCTTTCTAGAAATATAATTTAAATCGAATTAAACGTAATCTGTGTTAACAATGTTCTTGATGAGTAGTAGTAGTAGTAGTAGTAAAAGTAGTAGTAGTAGTTGTAATAATTTATTTCGGTCCTTATTAACATTTTTTACAGAATGAATGCACATAGAAATAATGTTTGACAATATTGACCTAAATGGTGTGGGCTGAAGCTTTAGCTTATTACACCCTTTTGACATGACACATTCACACAGTCAACCCTTCCACGACTAGGCTTTGGCTAAACAAAAAACAAAAACATAACATTAAATGAAGCACTACATTTACAGTATATAGCGCTTTTATTAAAGCGTTTTTAAAATGGATGCCTCTCTCTCACCCAGTCATGCACACACCAACCAGCTCGGAAGCAGTGGGTGGGTGCCTTGCTCAGGGACACTTCGACACATCCAGGGCGATCAAACCAGCAACCCTCTGACTGCCAGACAACCACTCTTACCCCCTGTGCTAATGTTGCCCCACTGTATTAAATGAACAAACAAAAAAATACATAATGGAATATAAATACAATTTTATATTGAATGATTTCATATGTAAATGTCCTATAATTATAACAATTACAAAAAGAAAAATATTAAAATAAGAAATAAGTGTGATTGACATTAACTCCCTCGCCTCGACAGGAGGGGCCGATTATAACGCCACTCTCTGCTGCCGTTTTAACCCCATTTCATAACCGCCAAATTTAAGTCGGAGAGAAAAGGAAAAATAATAGGCTATTAAATCCCAGCCACGCCCCTGGGTTTAGTTAACACGCTGGTTTAATTGAGCAGAAGTAATTTTGCTGTCTTTAGGTGTTGGCAGGGAGAGAGGGGGGGGGTGTGGGTAATAATGGGTACACAGCCTTCCGGGACTGATGTGTATAACAACGTTAATAAATTATTACCCCGCGCACTCCCACACAGACAGGACTACTGCACGCTGCTTAATTACACATCTGAAGACGCGGCCTGGGAGAGTTTCGCTTTCTGCGGCCGGCTTTGTGACGGTGCGCTTCCCCCCCCCCCCCCCCCCCGACGCCCGCTTCCCACAGCGTGGGAGAAAAGAGCAGCGCGAGGAACGCTGCAATTTCCGTCTCTGAAAGGGTCCAGGCGCGCGGCGAAAATAACGCGATAACTTTATATCTTTTTTTTTTTTTCTGAAGTAACTTTTTGATTGTGCCGTCAGCACCGAAATAGAATGTAAAATACCGTCGGAAAAAAAGGCAGCGCGCAGTTCATAACATGGCTGCTCGCTCCACGCAAAATGAAAAAGTAACCCCGTTTTATTCCTCTTTTATGGCTTTGGATCCCACGAGGATGTCAAAAGGCCTCTATGAAAAAAAAGAAAAAAAAGAAACTTCTACTGTGAATGATCCCAGACCGTATGACTTTTATATATGAAAAAAACAAAAACATTATGTGAGTCACTTCTGTCAGTTGTGCCAGCGGTGTTTTCAGCGTTTCACGGTTAAAGTTTCAAGGGCGTACCGGCTGAAGGCTAACGTACGGACCTCTTTTGGGGCGAACGATCGGAAATATACGACTATTCAGTGTTCGGGTAAGATGTTGATGCTGATAATGTAACAGTCGCTGACAGAACTCCACAAGCAGTGGAGTTCTAGAACACTGAATTATTATTTTTGAAAAAATAAAGCATGGCTAAAGCCTATTCTTCAACGATGTCTAGTGTAGAGTATGTGAGGATGGCCTCGAACCTGGAGCTGGTGCCGGTGGCACAAGAGCTGACAGCCGAAAAGTGGCATCAGCAACGTGTGAAATGTTCCGCCGAACGATTCCTTCACAAAGTCACCTTGCCTTCTCCACCGGTCGCGGAAAGCCCGAGATTCTGCCCACCCGAGAGAGCACTTTGAAAGACACAGTGAAATAAAACTCTTAAGGTCACATTCAGCAGAAACTGTGATCGTGTGTGTGTGTGTGTGTGTGCGCGTGCTGTGTGTGTGTGTGTGTGTGTGTGCGCGCGTGCGTGTGTGCGCGCGTGAGTGTGTGGGTGTGCGCGCGCGTGCGTGTGTGTGTGTGTGCGCGCGTGCATGTTAGAGAAAGACAGGGAATGAGAAGAATATACAAAATAAGTCAGAAACCTCCTCAATTCTTCATATTCAATGCGTTTTCCTTCTGAAAAGCAGAACTGCCAGTAGATAGGTAAGCTACATTTTACATTATTTAATTTCCTATACAAATTGACAAAAGCAAGTAGTGCATTATACTAGGAATTCAATTGAATTCAACTCAATTTTATTTGTATTTTTTTTGTATTTATATTGTATTTTCTGGAGAGACACCGTATATTTCAGCTTTATGATGAAAATATAAACATTAAGCCTGAATTCCTAAAAAAAAATACAACTGCCATATACAGTATACTGTACAATCATTCTTTCATGAATTATATATTTTAACATAAACGGCACCTCACAATCCTTTCTAATATGTTACTATACTGTATATGAAACGGGCCATAATCCTGTAAAAATATAGGTTTTTTATATGTTTCATTTAGTAAAACTTACTGTATGAGTTTTACAAACCATTTGTATATGGGCATGCCTGCATTTCATCCATTTGTCTTTCACTCTGACTTACAAATAAACAAAAGTCCCCCTTCTGATACCCCTATCCCTGTCTAACCCCCCCCCCCCCCCCCCAAAAAAAAAAAAAAAAAAAAAAAAAAAAAATTGCACTTATGATGACGACTATATGTTTAGAACAGCAGTCCAGGTGTATTTTTCTAGTTCTGGATGTGATGCTTTGACTTGTGGTAGAACCTATGCACTTGTAAATCGCTTTGGATTAAAAGCGTCTGCCAAATGACTAAAATGTAAATGTAAATGTAAAAGTGTTACCTTGTCTTATTTTCCTTCATAAACTCGGGTTGAGTTTTTTGGTTAATGAACTCGTCGTTTTGAATAAAATAAAATCTAACTTTTTTTGTTGGTCAAAGTTTAAGGCAAATGCTGATTGAATCACAACCACACTGTCAGCAGTTTAATTTCAATCTGCAGTCAATTTAGGCCCAAGTGTGTGGAGTCTATTTTCAGCACCGAAACCCAGATATGGGAAAATGAGGGGGTCATTAAGCCAAAAATAGTCAGTCACTAATTGATTGGAGCCAATCGTTGTGTTTTGCTGTGGAGGTTAAAATTATTTTGGTTGGTTCAAATGAGTCAATGACAGCTCAATGGAGCTGCATTCAGGTTCATGAAAACTCCTTCTCCCATCATCACTACTGAAATATACCAACAGCCACTGCAAACACTGCCCCCTCCAGGACTGGAGTTAGAATTGCAGACACTGCGGCCCTCCGGGACTGGAGTTAAACCTGCAGACAATGCGGCCCTCCAGGACTGGAGTTAAACCTGCAGACACTGCGGCCCTCCAGGACTGGAGTTAAACCAGCAGACACTGCGGCCCTCTGCAACTTACTCCCAGAAATGATAAGCGCCATTTGTTAAAAGGCCGCGTTGATGGATGTAAATATAAGGGGCTGACCCTAAACAGGCGAAGCTATCGATGTTTACATTCACTCAGTCCTTAAATCAGAATCCGTCTCTATCTGAGACAGAGCAGGCGTGTTATAGTGCTGTTTATTCATTAATCACGCCACAGACAGGACCGGGCTTTCCCAGGCTAAGAGGAAGCGTCCGCGGCATCGCGGCATCGCGGAGACTCTCTCTCACGCGCGTCCTCTGTGAGAGCCGCAGTCCTTCCGTTTCCTGCTGTCACGTCACGATAACGGCGTGGGCCCTTCCCCCCCCCCCCCTGAAATGAATGTCATGATTAAAAAGATGACAGCACGTCTGGCTCGTAGAGACGGCGGTGATTGTGCGTGTTGTCCCTGTCGGTTCTCCTTAAGCGCGGGTTCCATCATCTGTCACGGGGAACCCCCGAAGCGCTAAAGGGTTCCGCGCCCTCTCGCCGACGGAGGGTTCTCCAGGAGCCCCGGGGGTGACATGGCAAAGCGAACACTTTGAGCGGGAACGCAGTGACACATTTATTCAATAAACGTGACAGACTCGCCCGCAAGACAGGCGTGATATACTATCAGGTGACATATTATCACCATGGCGATGAGAATCACAAGTCTCCGTGGCGGTTATGAGCGAATTGCAATTTGATATAAACTGCGGGGCCTTCTCTTGCGTCTCTCAGGAGGAAAGTGTTTTTCTCAGGGCTGGTGTCTCATTACTGGAACATACGAAGATCCTGTGTGTCCCGACTTTCTCCTCTAAAACACGTTCATGAGCAGTACACAGATACCCACGTGATAAAACAGAGGGACGTGGCAATGATACGTGGGAGACACCCGATAAATGGCATCAGGAACTTGTAAAATGTTCCTCAAAGCGATGCCTTCACAATGTCACCTTGTCTTTTTCTCAGGCTGAGAAAATGCCTGAGATTGTGCCCAGTACATCTAGGGAGTACTTTGAAAGACACTGCAGAAAACTCAGAAAAGGTCATATTGAGTTGAAATTGAGATGTGTGTGTGTGTGTGTGTGTGTGTGTGTGAGAGAGAGACAGATAGAGAATTAGAGAGCCAGCAAGAGAGATATACAAAATAAATCTCATCACACGAGAGACCCAATCAATTCTTCTCCTAGAATTGATGAATTAACAACTGAACCCAAAAAGGATGTTGTTTTGAAAACAAACTGCCAACAAACTGCCAACAGAAAACATTAGTTACATTTGATATGATCTCACCCCAACCATTTCCAAAACAATCTGACCGCAGCAGGTAGTGGACCACACTACTGTATTGGACCGTGTGTACCGCACAGCAGGTAGTGGACCACACTACTGTACTGGACCGTGCGTACGGCACAGCAGGTAGTGGACCACACTACTGTATTGGACAGTGCGTACAGCACAGCAGGTAGTGGACCACACTACTGTACTGGACCATGTGTACAGCACAGCAGGTAGTGGACCACACTACTGTACTGGACCGTGCGCACAGCAGGTAGTGGACCACACTACTGTACTGGACCGTGTGTACGGCACAGCAGGTAGTGGACCACACTACTGTACTGGACCGTGTGTACAGCACAGCAGGTAGTGGACCACACTACTGTACTGGACCGTGTGTACGGCACAGCAGGTAGTGGACCACACTACTGTATTGGACCGTGTGTACCGCACAGCAGGTAGTGGACCACACTACTGTACTGGACCGTGCGTACGGCACAGCAGGTAGTGGACCACACTACTGTATTGGACAGTGCGTACAGCACAGCAGGTAGTGGACCACACTACTGTACTGGACCATGTGTACAGCACAGCAGGTAGTGGACCACACTACTGTACTGGACCGTGCGCACAGCAGGTAGTGGACCACACTACTGTACTGGACCGTGTGTACGGCACAGCAGGTAGTGGACCACACTACTGTACTGGACCGTGTGTACAGCACAGCAGGTAGTGGACCACACTACTGTACTGGACCGTGTGTACGGCACAGCAGGTAGTGGACCACACTACTGTACTGGACCGTGTGTACGGCACAGCAGGTAGTGGACCACACTACTGTATTGGACCGTGCGTACGGCACAGCAGGTAGTGGACCACACTACTGTACTGGACCGTGCGTACAGCACAGCAGGTAGTGGACCACACTACTGTACTGGACCGTGCGTACGGCACAGCAGGTAGTGGACTACACTACTGTACTGGACTGTGCGTACAGCACAGCAGCTAGTGGACCACACTACTGTACTGGACCGTGCGTACGGCACAGCAGGTAGTGGACCACACTACTGTACTGGACCGTGCGTACCGCACAGCAGGTAGTGGACCACACTACTGTACTGGACCGTGCGTACCGCACAGCAGGTAGTGGACCACACTACTGTACTGGACCGTGTGTACGGCACAGCAGGTAGTGGACCACACTACTGTACTGGACCGTGTGTACGGCACAGCAGGTAGTGGACCACACTACTGTACTGGACCGTGTGTACGGCACAGCAGGTAGTGGACCACACTACTGTACTGGACCGTGTGTACGGCACAGCAGGTAGTGGACCACACTACTGTACTGGACCGTGTGTACGGCACAGCAGGTAGTGGACCACACTACTGTATTGGACCGTGTGTACGGCACAGCAGGTAGTGGACCACACTACTGTACTGGACCGTGTGTACGGCACAGCAGGTAGTGGACCACACTACTGTACTGGACCGTGTGTACGGCACAGCAGGTAGTGGACCACACTACTGTACTGGACCGTGCGTACGGCACAGCAGGTAGTGGACCACACTACTGTACTGGACCGTGTGTACGGCACAGCAGGTAGTGGACCACACTACTGTACTGGACCGTGCGTACGGCACAGCAGGTAGTGGACCACACTACTGTATTGGACCGTGCGTACGGCACAGCAGGTAGTGGACCACACTACTGTACTGGACCGTGCGTACGGCACAGCAGGTAGTGGACCACACTACTGTACTGGACCGTGCGTACGGCACAGCAGGTAGTGGACCACACTACTGTACTGGACCGTGTGTACGGCACAGCAGGTAGTGGACCACACTACTGTACTGGACCGTGCGTACGGCACAGCAGGTAGTGGACCGCACTACTGTATTGGACCGTGCGTACGGCACAGCAGGTAGTGGACCACACTACTGTATTGGACCGTGTGTACGGCACAGCAGGTAGTGGACCACACTACTGTACTGGACCGTGTGTACGGCACAGCAGGTAGTGGACCACACTACTGTATTGGACCGTGTGTACGGCACAGCAGGTAGTGGACCACACTACTGTACTGGACCGTGTGTACGGCACAGCAGGTAGTGGACCACACTACTGTATTGGACCGTGCGTACGGCACAGCAGGTAGTGGACCACACTACTGTACTGGACCGTGTACAGCACAGCAGGTAGTGGACCACACTACTGTATTGGACCGTGTGTACGGCACAGCAGGTAGTGGACCACACTACTGTATTGGACCGTGTGTACGGCACAGCAGGTAGTGGACCACACTACTGTACTGGACCGTGTGTACAGCACAGCAGGTAGTGGACCACACTACTGTACTGGACCGTGCGTACGGCACAGCAGGTAGTGGACCACACTACTGTATTGGACCGTGCGTACAGCACAGCAGGTAGTGGACCACACTACTGTATTGGACCGTGCGTACAGCACAGCAGGTAGTGGACCACACTACTGTATTGGACCGTGCGTACAGCACAGCAGGTAGTGGACCACACTACTGTATTGGACCGTGCGTACAGCACAGCAGGTAGTGGACCACACTACTGTATTGGACCGTGCGTACAGCACAGCAGGTAGTGGACCACACTACTGTATTGGACCGTGCGTACAGCACAGCAGGTAGTGGACCACACTACTGTATTGGACCGTGCGTACAGCACAGCAGGTAGTGGACCACACTACTGTTCTGGACCGTGCGTACGGCACAGCAGGTAGTGGACCACACTACTGTATTGGACCGTGCGTACGGCACAGCAGGTAGTGGACCACACTACTGTACTGGACCGTGTGTACGGCACAGCAGGTAGTGGACCACACTACTGTACTGGACCGTGTGTACGGCACAGCAGCTAGTGGACCACACTACTGTACTGGACCGTGTGTACGGCACAGCAGCTAGTGGACCACACTACTGCACTGGACCGTGTGTACGGCACAGCAGGTAGTGGACCACACTACTGTACTGGACCGTGTGTACGGCACAGCAGCTAGTGGACCACACTACTGTACTGGACCGTGTGTACGGCACAGCAGGTAGTGGACCACACTACTGTACTGGACCGTGCGCACAGCAGGTAGTGGACCACACTACTGTACTGGACCGTGCGTACAGCACAGCAGGTAGTGGACCACACTACTGTATTGGACCGTGCGTACAGCACAGCAGGTAGTGGACCACACTACTGTATTGGACCGTGCGTACGGCACAGCAGGTAGTGGACCACACTACTGTACTGGACCGTGTGTACGGCACAGCAGGTAGTGGACCACACTACTGTATTGGACCGTGTGTACGGCACAGCAGGTAGTGGACCACACTACTGTATTGGACCGTGCGTACGGCACAGCAGGTAGTGGACCACACTACTGTACTGGACCGTGCGTACGGCACAGCAGGTAGTGGACCACACTACTGTACTGGACCGTGTGTACGGCACAGCAGGTAGTGGACCACACTACTGTACTGGACCGTGCGTACGGCACAGCAGGTAGTGGACCGCACTACTGTATTGGACCGTGCGTACGGCACAGCAGGTAGTGGACCACACTACTGTATTGGACCGTGTGTACGGCACAGCAGGTAGTGGACCACACTACTGTATTGGACCGTGCGTACGGCACAGCAGGTAGTGGACCACACTACTGTATTGGACCGTGTGTACGGCACAGCAGGTAGTGGACCACACTACTGTACTGGACCGTGTGTACGGCACAGCAGGTAGTGGACCACACTACTGTATTGGACCGTGCGTACGGCACAGCAGGTAGTGGACCACACTACTGTACTGGACCGTGTGTACGGCACAGCAGGTAGTGGACCACACTACTGTACTGGACCGTGTACAGCACAGCAGGTAGTGGACCACACTACTGTATTGGACCGTGTGTACGGCACAGCAGGTAGTGGACCACACTACTGTATTGGACCGTGTGTACGGCACAGCAGGTAGTGGACCACACTACTGTACTGGACCGTGTGTACAGCACAGCAGGTAGTGGACCACACTACTGTACTGGACCGTGCGTACGGCACAGCAGGTAGTGGACCACACTACTGTATTGGACCGTGCGTACGGCACAGCAGGTAGTGGACCACACTACTGTATTGGACCGTGCGTACAGCACAGCAGGTAGTGGACCACACTACTGTATTGGACCGTGCGTACAGCACAGCAGGTAGTGGACCACACTACTGTATTGGACCGTGCGTACAGCACAGCAGGTAGTGGACCACACTACTGTACTGGACCGTGCGTACGGCACAGCAGGTAGTGGACCACACTACTGTATTGGACCGTGCGTACGGCACAGAAGGTAGTGGACCACACTACTGTACTGGACCGTGCGTACAGCACAGCAGGTAGTGGACCACACTACTGTACTGGACCGTGCGTACAGCACAGCAGGTAGTGGACCACACTACTGTATTGGACCGTGCGTACGGCACAGAAGGTAGTGGACCACACTACTGTACTGGACCGTGCGTACAGCACAGCAGGTAGTGGACCACACTACTGTATTGGACCGTGCGTACAGCACGGCAGGGCCGCATGATCATGGTCTTGGGGCCAGAGATGTCTCATGGTCTCGTTTCTGAGGTCTCTTGTCAAGTCAGATGGGTTATCGAGGCCCGGGGGCCTGCACGTTCGCCCTGAGGAGAGAGAAGTAGTGAGCACCTCCAGAAAGCTGAATAATGAATCTGAGTACGTCGTGCGGTGTTTGGATGGAGCAGACTCCAGGTCTGCCTCCCCCCCAGTGCAAGCCCTCGTGCTTGTGTCCAGTCCAGCCGCTGTATTAGGTCTGTCTTATTATTCCTGTTTTTTTCCTCACCACGTTTCCCAGCATCCCTTGCTCCCGTTGGGCGTGACCTTTCACCCTTCCAGTGTGTGCTCTCTGGCGTTTCTCCGTGCTACGCCTCACGCTCTTCCTGGCCCTCGCACAGAATTACACACACAAGAAACCTGTTCTGAGAAGAGCAGGCGATCAAAATGCATTCATAATTTAGAGGTGCACAGAAACAGAGAGTCGTGTGGGTCTGATTGTGGCTCCACAGCATCTCCTTGAAAAGAGGCCAAACCATCGGGATCGCTGTATTCCCGTCACGTACTCTACCAGAATAGAAGCACGGTGTATCGAGAGAAAGTTTATCTGAAAGTAAAAATAGAAGTTTTCTTTTTTTGGACTTTTTTTTTTACTACACACACAGAAAAATTGCCAAAAAAAGTTTGTTTTTACGAGGAAAAGTTTCAAGTATAATCTATTTTTCTCCCTCTGACTTTTTTTCGGTTAAGTGGGAGTGGGTGTTTTGTGGGTTCTGATTACTCCAAATCCTTTGCTCCATTCTCAACGCAAAACAAGCCTTAGCCGCCATCCATAATTCCCCAGTTAGTGGCTAAAGTACACGACTGGAACCCAGAAGGTTGGGGGTTCAAGCCCTGGTGTAGCCACAGTAAGATCAGTGCAGCTGTTGAGCCACTTAGCACCACATCGCTCCCTGCTTAGCCCTGCTGAAAAAACAGCTCAGTCTAGTCAGTAGCTGTTTCACCAGTTCAGACCAGCACCCAGCTTGACATGGTTTAAGCTGGTTGACCAGTTCAAACCGGTTCCCAGCTTGACATGGTTTCACCAGGTCAAGCCATGTTTTGAAACAGCTGGTAGCCGGTATTTCAAGCTCGCCATGGCTGGATTTTACACCAGGGAGTCTATGGAAGCGTCAGCTGAAGAACTGCAACGTAATGTATTGTTTGGCGGCGCTACGCCAGCACATTTAGGAGCAGTGGTGGCAGTACCGTTTACCGCTCTCGTCTCATCGATCCCAGAGGCGTTCACAAGGTCAGCACTGGGCACACGGTGGCCATTTTGTTGTCTTTCAGCCCATTAAAATGTACTCAGTTAATGGCTGACGCTGTTCTTCAACAGCAGTGAGCCTGGTTGGCTTTTTAAGAAGGCCTGGTTGTTAAACGTTCCTCTTTGTCCTTGACGAACAGTGTTCAACCGTGGTTTGGGGAAAGCGGATGCAAAGTAAGTAGATTATTTATTTATGTATAATTTGGGCAGGTTTTGGTTTTTGGAAAATATATTTCTCTTGAAATATGTTGGAGATGGAACAAAGATGCACCTAAACCAAAATATTCAAGTTTCAAGGTTCAAAACCCCCTGGAAGAAGTATTTACGCGGTGTAACTTTTCCCACTTCTAGAGAACTTTGCAAAACCGGGGCGTTTGAACCAGGAGCCAGTGGAGGAATGAGTGTTCGCTAGCCAGTAGCCGGGAGATGCGGACCGACAGCTTATCGAGGGAACAGACGGATCTGTGTGGGAGAGGCTCTTATCTTCCCGCAGTAATTCCACTCCAGCTACATGTGAAAATACAACGGAAGCTGCAGCTCTTATTTTCCACTTGTCTTCTCCCATTTTCTCAAACTCTATTAGCAGTTTGGCCTGGATTTATCAGCAATTAAAAATTAATGTTTATTCCGCAGTTAAATTGTTTTTATTTCTATAAACACACTCTGAATTCGACAATTACCAAAATGAAGCTGCCAGACTCCTGCTCATTCCGGGAATTAGTCGGGGGTAAACTCTGATTGGACGAAGGCCAGAGCCTATCTGTGGCATGAAGTTAATCTGGCTGCTTATTTCAGTCAGAGGGAGTGTGTCTGCGTATGGGGGGGATCTGACATGGCATCCTGGAAGATTTGGGTGAAGTGGTGCTGAAGGCTTTCAGTGTGGTTCATATGGGTCATGATGTCATGACGTGTTCCTGGTGTTTTTAATGGGCTTCTGGCCCTTCCGCTGATACTGTGTTACCCTCATGTCATCATGCAATATCACCAAAAAGGCACAATAACTAACTAAGCTAACAAATAAATAAAATATACACATATAAATCTGTATCACATATAGACAGTTTTTACATCTGCATTTTGTGACAGTTTTTACATTTAGCAAAATCTTTTTTCTCCCTCACTAACGTTAAAAATATTGACTATTTTCTTGACACATAAGTTTCTTACCCCGTTGGCAAATCTTGAAATTAGCCAATCTATCTCACCCCATTGGTCAAATTTTTGTCTTATTTAGCAAAGACAAACCTAATAGAAATAAGTAGATATAAGACTTAAATACTTGAGAGCTTTTTTTTTTTAAAGTGTTAAGCAGTTTTAAATAGTTAAAATGTTAGTAAAGCAGCCGGGCTCTCCTACAGGTCTCAGGACAGGGGGGAGAAAATGAAAAGAGAGAGAGAGTGAGAGAGAGAAAGCGAGAGAGTGAGAGAGTGAGAGAAAGGGAAAGAGGGAGGGAGTGAGAGAGAGTGAGAGAGTGAGAGAAAGGGAAAGAGGGAAGGTGAGAGAGAGAGTGAGAGAGGGAAAGAGGGAGGGAGAGAGAGTGAGAGAGAAAGCGAGAGAGTGAGAGTGAGAGAAAGGGAAAGAGGGAGGGAGAGAGTGAGAGGGAGGGAGAGAGAGAGAAAAAGAGAGAGAGAATGAGAGAAAGGGAAAGAGGGAAGGTGAGAGAGAGAGTGAGAGAGAGAAAGAGCGTGAGAGAGTGAGAGAAAGGGACAGAGGGAGGAGAGAGCAAGTGAGAGAAAGGGACAGAGGGAGGAGAGAGCGAGTGAGAGAGAGTGAGAGAGAGGGAGAGAGAGAGAGATAGAAGCCTCGCTGTTGTGAAGTGAGAGCATACATGAGGAGCAGGCACTCGGTGGCAGTTGGCCAGCGTCGCCCGGGTGATGAACATTTGAACCGCAGCACACGGAGGTTCTCCCACGGTGGAGCGCCCATTCTGTCACACTCATTACCGGAGCCTTTCAGAGACGCCAGAACACATCGGCCACGCGTACAAAAGGCCGGAGAGGACAACAGCGGCCGCAAACAAAAACAGAGACGGGTGGGGGGGGTCCAGGGGGGGCTCAGCCACGGATCGTAAATCTCCCTGGACACCGAGCCCTGGACTGGAGTAATCTAGTTCAGAAACCTCACAAGACCCCGCTTCCCCTACCCTGACCAACCCAACACACACTCTCATCTGTGTGTGTGTGTGTGTGTGTGTGTGTGTTCTGTACTGTGCGTGTGTGTGTGGCAGCGAGGGTCGGGGGATTTGTTCTCCCGATAAAGTTTTAAAAACAAGACAGGAAAACCCTGAACAGGGATGGTATACCTAACAAAATTGTGATTAAAAGTGGTTACTAGTAGTAGTAATAGCAGTGTTAGTAGCAGCAGCAGCAGTAGTAGTAGTAGTAGCTGTAGTAGTGTAGTAGTAGTAGTAGCAGTAGTAGTTGTAGCAGCAGTAGAAGTATTTGTCATATTAGTAGTAGTAGTAGTAGCAGTAGGAGTAATAAGCTTCCCTTAAGAGAGACAGAGGGGGTGGGGGATGTTTCCCATACAGAACAGGGCCGGGTTTAATGACCCCCATGTCTCCAGCACTACAGGAGGAGACAGGTTCATCCGGAGCCGGGGTGTCCAGAGAGACCCCTCTCATGGAGAAGCACGCTCACGCTAACCGCGGACGGCAAAGTGTGGGAACTCCACCGCGGAACACCCACGGGAACGCCTGACAAATTCCTTCAGCATCAGCCGAGTGTCCCTCCCCTCCTCCCCCCGTCCGCCCCGCAATTCCAGCCCTGCTCCGGACCCCCACCCCCCCTAACCCCCACCCCCCCGGAGGGACCCACCGGTGGAGCAGACACACATTACACCAGACACTTAACAGGTGGCGAATAAAGGGAAAATTGGGGGATTTTTTTTTTAGGGAGAATCATCTTCTCTGGCAGATAAGCTCAGGGGCTCTGCTCCGTGCTGTCGGCCATGTTGTGATCAGTGTAACGGGGCTGACAAACACATTCCCCTCAAGGTTATTTCCCCAGATTTACTCCATTTCCGCCCGTCCCTACCTGTGTGTGCCGCTGACCCGGCAGTAATTGCTCTCGCCGGGGGGACAGCGGGGTGGCATCGCAGCTAACAGCAGCGCGCAGATAAACGGAGAGGAGGAAAGGAGAGGAGAGCAGGGGACTGGCAGCTGTGCGTTCTGCAGTAAAATGGAGTCTGCAATTAACCGATCTGCGGGAGGAATTTCACCATATGCGCCGAATCAAACATACAACTCGCGCATACGCACTCTCACACGCATTCATATACACGTGCAAGTACGTGCATGCACACACATGCACGCCCCTACATACTCTCACACACACTCACATACACATGCATGTACACGCATGCACACACACACACACACACATATGCACCTACATACTCTCACACACACTCACATACACGTGCATGTACACGCATGCACACACACACACACACACACACATTCACATGCACGCACACACACACACATATGCACCTACACACTCTCACACCCACTCACATACATGTGCATGTACACGCATGCACACACACACACACACATTCACATGCACATGCACACACACACGTGTACATGCGCATACACACATTCACATACATACACACGTGTACACGTGCACACACACAGGAATGGAAGAATGCCACAAAGGATTAATAATAACAAAGATTAATAATCACATTATTTTTCATTGAACTAGGTTGCTAATGAAATATAATGAGTGTGTGTTTTGTGCAGCGTTGTTATTGGGGCGTGGTATGAAGCTGTCATGTTAAATACACTCACAGTGATTAGCATGGCCCACAGGCTCCAGATAGGAAAATTACAGAAATGGGACTCATCATTTAACTGATATCAACGCAGAAGTGAACACTTTACTGCTTTAAGTCTTAATGTTATTAATGTTCATCTTTTCTCAAGCCCTTTTGCACAGTATTTTAGTTAAACACATATATTTTTTTAATCAGATACCGAAACCATGGACCCGGTATCTTATTTAAGAAACTGCTAAGCGAACGCCTGTTCCCCCCGGCTAAGCATTAGCGATTCATCACTGATTCGTGGCACTAACCGCTTTGTTAGCGCTACGGCGCTAAATTAAAAGGCTTCCGCACCCAGCGCCTTGCCGTTCCGTTGCTAACCAAGGAGAAATAAAAATGTACTTCTGGGTTCACCCTCACCTGATGTGGATCGCGGGATAAAAGGAGCCATTTCGCTCTGTGCAGAAACGTTTCGCTATTACCCTGGAGAACTTGACACCAAAAATAACCGCGGTCATTATTCACCTGCTCCTTGGTAGCATGCTGTGACCAGTAACACGCGAATGATTAACTCTGATGTTCGGCAGTAGCTTTGTCACAAATGTTCGCACAGCATTACAAACCACGAAGCTGGAATAGTTGGTTTTCACAATGCCTATATAACTACCATTGACATTCCAATGTTTACGTACTATACCTGGATAGGTCTTTGTATTCATACAGCGCTTTTGTAGACATTCAGAGCTTCACAGTGATGACGAACCACCACCAATGGCTGCCATTTTTCAACAGTACGCTCAGCAGCTGATGTGGAGAGGGCGATAACTATTTTTCGCCCATTGAATCAGGGCATGATTAGGTGGCAGGGTAACAGTGCCAGGTTTAGCTAGAAAACCGGAGAACCCCCTACTCTTTGAGAAGAGTCTCACGGGATATTTCAACTTTAGTTTAAAAGCAACCAATCACACCTTGCCTTGCTGAAGGGCCCCACAGCGGTGTGGATCTTATTGCGACAACAAACCGGGCTTGAACCACCAACCTTCCAGATCCCAGTCATGAACCTTAGTCACTAGGCAACAGGCACCAATTAGTAAAAAATAAATAAAAATGTCCAGCTCTCATATTTATTTATTTTAGTCCACATCCAGTGGCAGTTATTTCTCCTTCAACATTAATGTCCAGGACCTTTCTTAATTTTTCCTAATCAGCCCTTTGCTTGTTTTCGTTGGTCCCGATAGCGCTGTGCATGTCTCCGGCATGCGCGCACGCACCGTTCCGTCACACGCGCGTCTGAGTCACGCGTCTCAGAGCGCTCGGTCGTGACATCGTTTTCCGCGCGCGCAGCGTGAGGCCGCGGCTCGTTCTCTTTCAGCGGGACGGCCGTCGCTGAGCTCGCGGTCGGGGGTGCGGCGTGACAGATTAACTCCGCCGGCTTCTCTTGACATTTTTTTTTTTTTTTTCTTACCATAATTCAGTGTTTATGATTCCTGTAAAATGCGGCGATCAGCGAGTCGCGAACAGAAAATAAATTAGTTTCGGATGGAGGGTAGAGTGGGTGGGGGGGGCCTTTCTCGAATCTTGAAAATGCTGCTTGTTTATGTTTCAGTCACACGACTCTGCGGTTTTACCAAACGAACTGAGCCCTTTCAACGGGCTACCGTTTTAATTAAAACAACCCAAATGATACTCAAAGATACTCAAAGTTTACTCAAAGATGCTTTGTAATTGTAATGTACTTATTTAACGTATGCCTCTTCTGTACAACTTGAAGGAAAATTCAGCTATGTCACAAAATAATATCTCTATAACAAGTCTTAGGCTTGAGTTATCTCTAATAGAATGTAATAATAATATGAATAGTAGAATAATAGCCTCAAAAACAAATGGCCATTTAACAAAAAGAAAAAGAAAATTATTCTTCAATCCTTAGTTTTCTTCGGTCTTCCTTGTCTGCGCACGCGCGATACAAATTGGCAACTGCGTAACGCCAGTGTGGCGCCTTATACAACATTTAAAATAGTTTATGCGTAACGTTACAGTTACGGAACGAAAGACGATAATAAAAATAATAATTGGGGGGGGGGGGGGACCCAAAACGAGGTCCAGGTGTCTCATTCCGGTCTATGACTGCGGTGTAAACAGCTGGAGATCTAGCCTACGAGCTGCAAGCACAATTCTTTAACCGTAGACGCCACACCACCACTTTATTCCCCGAATCTCCGCGCAGTTCCTCAGACCCTCTCCTCAACTGGTAAAGATAGCCTGTAGTCTCTCTGCACCATACACCTGGAACAATATACAATCTACAAATATACAAATGCATGTGTGCTAATATGTGAAAATGTGTATGTGTGTGTGTGTATGTGTGTGTTTCTGTGTTCATGTGCATACTTGCTAATGTGTCTTAGAATGTGTGTGCTGGTGCATGTATGTGTGTGCATGCTTTATTTCCTGTGGCTTAAAAAAAAAACACTAATGCCCGCGGCTGATTTTAAATGTATAAGATAGGATGAGACATACTTTATTGAACCCTGTGGGGTTATTTGTCCGGTGCATTTGACCCATCCTGGCCAAAGTGCGGCACTCAGGGACCAGTTCCAGTTCTGGGGCCAGTGTCGTGGTCAAGGGCAACGGCAGGAGCTCACCTGACCTGATATGAATTATTTTCCCCACCGCTGATGTAAAATAATGTAGTTGATGATGCAGATGTGCTCTTACCTTTAAGCCCCGGTGGTAACTCCTGTTCAGATTTCTGTCTCATACTTTATGTAATTACCAGTTTAGTTACTTTATAAACTTTCAGGTCATTCCTGAAGAAAAACTATTACTGCTTGGTAATCAGCCATTAAGTTTATTGCTTTTTATTTACAAAATTTTATTATTGCGAGTTACTAATGTGAGTGCTTACAGTGGACACATTTATAAATGATCATTTAGGTACGGTATGTGTTTAGCATTTTGCTACCAAGTTAAATCTTACTGTGAATTTGTAAAATGCTTGAAAATATAGCAGGATAGTCGGCATATATAAAAATATATTTTTTAACAGTTTACGTGTGTGAGTGTATGTGTGTGCGTGTGTGTGTATGACTGTGTGAGAGTGTGTCCGGTCTGTAGCAAAGTGGTTAAGGTACATGACTGGAACCCGCAGCATCGATGGTTCGATCCCCGATGTAGCCACAATAAGATCCAAGGGCCGTTGGGCCCTTGAGCAAGGCCCTTAACCCTGCATTGCTCCAGGGGAGGATTGTCTCCTGCTTAGTCTAATCAACTGTACGTCGCTCTGGATAAGAGCGTCTGCCAAATGCCATTAATGTAATGTTTGTGTGTGTGAGTATGTGTGTGTGTGTGTGTGTGTGTGTGTGTGTGTGTGTGTGAGTGTGTGTGTGTGTGTGTGTGTGTGTGTGAGTGAGTGTGTTTGTGAGTGAGTGTGTGTGTGAGTGTGAGTGTGTGTGTGTGTGTGAGGACTACAGGAAGTCCTGTGCTGAGGACTACAGGAAGTGCTCAGGCAGGTTCCACTCAGCTCAGCCGGGTCCGTCCTGCTATTCCTGTACTTAATGTTCTGGGTTTGTTTCTAAAGGCGGCATTACATTACATTACATTACATTAATGGCATTTGGCAGACGTACAGTTGATTAGACTAAGCAGGAGACAATCCTCCCCTGGAGCAATGCAGGGTTAAGGGCCATGCTCAAGGGCCCAACGGCTGTGCAGATCTTATTGTGGCTACACCGGGATTAGAACCACCTACCTTGCGTGTCCCAGTCATTTACCTTAACCAGTATGCTACAGGCAGCATGTTTCTCACCATCGCTGTGTCTCAATCAAACATGAAAAAATCCATGATAGTCACCCCACCCAGCTTTCAGTTTCACAGGTAGTTCACTTTTGCTGCGTTTAATAATCCAAAGTCCAGTATCAAGGTGAGAAATGGCAGGCAGACACTACAGAATCACGGTGTTATTTTTTATCTTCATGAACTTCAAATTGGGTAAGAACTCCAACTTGCTTTGGTTGCTTGTTATAATTATGTCTTGTGGGGTTAACAAGTCAGAAGATTAAATCTTTAACCATCTTGCAAATATGAAAGATTAATCTGCTGTTGGCTATACTAATATAACCATGTGGGCTGCAAACTACCAACCACACCTAATGAGCGTTGATATTTTGTGCGATTCACCAAGTGTTTTTACATTGCCTGGAACATTCTCACATGTTTTTAGACACTATTAGTAGACGAGTGGACATATTTTCAGAGACACTTAATATACTTCACCTATCCATGTTGGTGTAATCTAAGACTCTTAGTAGAGAACGGTCTCTGGCAAGAGACTGGTTATTTGACAACAAACTGTCTTTACATCTGGGTAAGACAGAGTCCATTATATTTGGCACTAAGCACAAGCTTAAGAAAAGCAATACAATTCAGGTACTGTGTGATGGAAATATTATTGAATCCAAAACTAGTTTCAAATCTGTCTCTGGGGAGGAAAATGCAGCTACAATCCTTTCTAAAACAGTTTTTACATTTACACTTGTTTTATTTCTGTAAAGGTTAAGAAACTGTTAGTTTCCTCATTAATCCAGTGCCACTTTGACGATGCCCGGTCTGCATGGTATATTGGACTTTCCCAAAAACAAAATGCAGGTAGCGCAGAATAATGCCATCAGATACATGTTCAATGCTCTTCCCAGGACACACATGGGACCTTCAGAAGTGAAGGAAGCTGTATTATTACCTCCTGTTGAAGATCGAGTTAAACAACTGAAGCTTAGAATGTATGACCTGTCAAGTTGATATGATTGGAAGCCGACATAATTTCGACACGAGCGAGCATTATGTCATGCAGTTATACTGGGATCTCTCTCTGGAACAACCTGCCCCTGCATATTCAAAACAAAGGTTACGGAGGCCTTGTGGGGCGTGCTGATGGTTCACTTTGAATTGCAACTTTAACCATGGGAGTGGGGCTGCAGTTGGGGGCTAACAGGTTTATCTTGTAATGTGTTTGTTTCCATCGAGGAGCAGTTTGGAAATCAGTGTTTTCAGTAATGCTTTTAATTCTGTGTCATAATACTCCGTTGAGTTGCTGTGCTTTTAAATTCGTAATAAAAATCTAATTTGATCTAATAAGACTCACTTTCATCCAAAGTGTTACATTTATAAAACTAGGAGGTACACTGTTTGTGTGTGTCTCTGTCAGTACCTGTTCAAAGTCTGCATATCCACTAAGAAAGGAGTGACCTTTGAACTGCAGTTAAGAGCTTGTGGGTGTAGGTGCAACACCGTGCTACTGACGTCTTTGGGCAATGCTGAGACTGTAATTTTAATTTACTACTACCCTCTACTGGAGAAGCAGATTGTCTCAGCCCTGCCTTCTGGTGGAGACCACACACACCTGCTGGAGGAGAGAACACACACCTGCTGGTGTAGAGAGCACACACACCTGCTGGAGGAGAGAGCACACACACCTGCTGGTGGAGAGAGCACACACACCTGCTGGTGTAGAGAGAGCACACACACCTGCTGGTGTAGAGAGAGCACACACACCTGCTGGTGGAGAGAGCACAAACCTGCTGGTGGAGAGAGCACACACACCTGCTGGAGGAGAGAGCACACACACCTGCTGGTGGAGAGAGCACACACACCTGCTGGTGGAGAGAGCACACACACCTGCTGGTGTAGAGAGAGCACACACACCTGCTGGTGGAGAGAGCACACACACCTGCTGGTGTAGAGAGAGCACACACACCTGCTGGAGGAGAGAGCACACACACCTGCTGGTGGAGAGAGCACACACACCTGCTGGTGGAGAGAGCACACACACCTGCTGGTGTAGAGAGAGCACACACACCTGCTGGTGGAGAGAGCACACACACCTGCTGGTGTAGAGAGAGCACACACACCTGCTGGTGGAGAGAGCACACACACCTGCTGGAGTAGAGAGAGCACACACACCTGCTGGAGGAGAGAGCACACACACCTGCTGGTGGAGAGAGCACACACACCTGCTGGAGGAGAGAGCACACACACCTGGGTTGTGTTTATTATCGGCCCAGGTGCCTATACTGCTCTTGTATACACAGTATGGGCAGAGACTGGGAGATCACTCACTGCTTATCCTTTAGTTCAGGACACACATCAGCAGACAGATGGCCTTATTTGAGTTTATTGTGTAGGTTTATTTGATTCTTTTGCCCAGAACCCATGAGGGGGAAGGGCAAAGACATTTTTATTATGTATCTTGCATTGGTGTTGGCGCTCTCTCTCTCTCTCTATGGGGTAAATGACGGGGAACATCCCGGAAGTGCTGCATCTCCCTCCCAGGGCAGTCGCACTGCGTGTGACAGCCAGGTTTCATCACTTAGTGTCAGCCCAGGAACCAAACTGAACAAGCCTCCACCTTTCAGCTGCTCATTACACTGTGCCTGTAGACCAGCTAACTTCAGATTCACTCATGAACAGACTCTGTAGAGGGCACACATTTAGCTTTCTTTTGTCGAGATTTGCATGTAATATAAACCCATATTTTCTGGAGCAAAATATTTCCTGACTTTGGTCTTTTTCTTTTCATTAACTGAAAAAATGAAATGGTTAATAATCCACATCAATGCCTCTCCCTCACTTTCCTGCAGGTGATTTCACACCTGCACTCATAATACAGTCTGATGGGAACTTCACACTCAGGCCAAATGTTCAGGGTTTCCTGGAGTACATTCTGTGGACGTGGAATAATCACAAGGTGGTTGAATTTCACCAGAAGAAGGTGAAAGAATACAGAGAGTTTAAAGGACGGACAATCCTGAATGTCACAACAGGAGCCCTGACCCTCACACATCTCAGAGAGTCTGACAGTGGAGAGTATGAGGGTGAGATGCAGGTCAAAGAAGAAGTGATGCATCATTATCAGAGGGTGACAGTGTTTGGTGAGTTTGCTTCTACAGAAGAACCCAACCATCATTTGGGGCATGTGCATTAGTCTATGACAGACAATACTCACGTAAGCTTTGTGGTAAGAAGCCTTTGTTTCCCATGTAGATGCTGTAGATAAACCTACAGTCACCTGCCAGGTGAAAGGGACCTCAGTAACCCTGCTGTGCTCTGGGGACGACAGACCTGCCACTCAGTACAGGTGGGAGGGGCCTGCCATAGAGCCCCAGCCAGGGCCCCAGCTGAAGATAGAGGCAGCAGAGACATCTGACTCAGTCTACACCTGTGTGCTCAACAACCCTGTGAGTGAGAGCAGAACAGAGCTTCCTGTAAAGAGCTGCTTCCCTGCACCAGGTAAGGCCACACAGCCATGTAGGGCCTGATCACAGGCCTGCTGTCCTGCTGCAACAGCTAATCCTCACTTCACAGGTTTGGACAGCTGCTCCAGTTGTAATGCAGTTCTGTGGTTTTAACTCCAGCTGAACACACTGCAGTTGAAACAAAGTTTAAAAGGTGTTCATGTGCTGCAGTTCCCCTGTGGTTACATGCCTCTACTGTCCAGTTCTGTGGGAGAGAAATTATTTTTGTTGCTGCTACCATGGGAATCCTGTGGGTCCCATTTTACATGTTAAAATGGATCAAAATGGTTGAGCATGTTCTATTTTTCTTTCTGTGTTTAGAACGTTCCTTCTCCATCATTCCCTTAGTCATTGTTCTCCTCCTCCTCCTCATCATCATCATCATCATCATCATCAGTACTGTGGGATTTATTTACTGTGAGAAGTGCAACAAAAGTAAGTGTCTTTCCAAATAACACATTCACTTATATTAATAAATGCATTAATGTGCAGATATCACTGTTTCTGAAGCATTTACTCAAGACTGGATTCAGTAAGATTGCACTCCTGTCATGAAATCAGCAGAAGCATTCTAAAATTGTGGGACTTTCAAAGCACATACATTACCATCACTATATCCATCACTAATAATAATTATTATATGCTTGCATTATAGAAAGAAAAAAGGATATTGAAGTTGAATCTGAGGGTAAGTTGTAAAAGAAGTGGCGGCTATGTTTATACTGCTGTGAAACTATGGGTAATCAATATTTCATATTCTCATATTGTAGAAAAGACAGGACTGAAAGGGGAAGATGTTGAAGCTGGAATGGAAGGTAAGCTGTAGAACACTGTTACTCACTCTGGCCTTTGGGCTGCAGATTATATTATTGTTACCGTGACTTTATGTCTGAATTTAAAACAACTGTATCTGGAGGTGCCCTGAAAAATAAATATTATTATAAATACTAGTTTATGTATTTATAGTACTCCACGGAAAAATGTATTCAATTCCCATGTATTAATTTTTATTAACTTCAGAAATAGTCATAAGTTATAATATTCATAAGCCTGAGCAATGTCGCCCCAGAGACACAGCAGGTAACATTCCCAATGAGACATGCCCACAGGTAACATTCTCAATGAGAGACACCCCCACAGGTAACATTCTCAATGAGAGACACGCCCACAGGTAACATTCCCAAAGAGACACGCCCACAGGTAACATTCTCATTACACTACATTACATTACATGGCATTTAGCAGACGCTCTTATCCAGAGCGACGTACAACAAAGTGCAGATCAAACACAAGTGCAATGAGTACAAGTGCGAAGAAGACCTGAGAGGACAGTACAGTTCCGAGTCCTAGTGTAACCATACAGATACAATTGGAACCCTTGAAGAATACACCAACTTCCAAACTAGCATACCACAGTTGGCAGCTTGAATACCTCGAGTACAACAATACAATAGCTAATACAAAAAACAACAATATCTATCCAACTATATAAGTGCCATTACAGTCTATGGCATATATAAGGCTAATCATGGTGGTGAGTTAGGGAGGGAAAGGTGTAGCCTGAAGAGATGAGTCTTCAGTCTGCGCTTGAAAGTGCTCAGAGACTCTGCCATTCTGCCATCCACCGGGACGTCATTCCACCACCGTGGGACCAGGACAGACAGCAGTCGTGAGAGTGAAGCGCTGGTGTGGCGAGGGGGAGGCGGCAGACGACACGAAGTGGCAGAACGGAGGGGTCTTAGTGTATAGGTCTTGATGAGTCAGGCTGAAACATTCTGGATGAGTTGTAGGGGTCTGATGGCAGATGCTGGAAGGCCAGCCAGCAGAGAATTGCAATAGTCCAGGCGGGACAGGACCATTGCTTGGACAAGGAGCTGAGTGGAGTAGGTGGTGAGGAAGGGTCGGTTTCTCCGGATGTTGTACAGGAAGAACCTGCACGCCCGGCTCACTGACATGTTTACTCACCCTCTGCTTGTGTTTATAGTCCTTTATTTCAATGTCCTTGATAAAAAGCAGGATCAGATTCTCACCTGTGAGCCTCTCAGTGTTTGTACAGTATTCACCACATGCAGATGTTTCCTGTGTTTCTACAGTAAGACTTCAGGAAAGATTGAAGGGATCTGAAGCCCAGAGCAGGCTAGCTCTGACCCCTGACCATCGTCCCTGCCGCCCTAAAGCTGCCCCCCCACAGAGTAAGGTCCCGGCTTCAGAACAGAGGAAGGTCCAGGCTTCAGAACAGAGTAAGGTCCAGGCTTCAGAACAGAGTAAGGTCCCAGCTTCAGAACAGAGTAAGGACCCGGTTTCAGAACAGAGGAAGGTCCAGGCTTCAGAACAGAGTAAGGTCCAGGCTTCAGAA
Organism: Conger conger; assembly: GCF_963514075.1. Taxonomy (NCBI): domain Eukaryota; kingdom Metazoa; phylum Chordata; class Actinopteri; order Anguilliformes; family Congridae; genus Conger; species Conger conger. The sequence goes on along the minus strand of NC_083760.1, from coordinate 3,409,369 downwards.
CAGAGTAAGGTCCCAGCTTCAGAACAGAGTAAGGACCCGGTTTCAGAACAGAGTAAGGACCAGGAAGGGGAGACAAGAAGAGGCACAGGAGCCAATCAGAGAGCAGGATCCCAGAGGCAAGGGGAGAAGTGGAGGAGCTCAGCCCTCAGGCAGAGAGAGGAGAGGAGGGGGCAGGATGGAGGTAAAGATGAGGGAGGAGCTCAGCCCAGTGGGGCAGGAGGGGGAGGAGATGAGACCCAAACAACAGATCCAGCCCTGGGGCTCCTCACTCCAGAGGAAGAGGAGAACGTTCAGAGACAGGGTGGAGACAGAGTCAGGACTCGGCTGGACAGCAGACACAGGTCTCCAGTTTCCAACATATTAAACGCTCGGCATCAGGAGAGAGAAAGGAAGACGCCAGAGAGAAAGGAAGCAGGAAGAACAACAAAAGCAGGATGTGCCATTGAGTTCAACAGTGATGGAGCCTACAGAACACCTCATGGCAGTGTTGGGGTTTCACAGGAGTGTCAGACAGGTGAGTACAGAGACACAGTAGGTAACATTGTCAATGAGACACGCCCACAGGTAACATTCTCAATGAGACACGCCCACAGGTAACATTCTCAATGAGAGACACGCCCACAGGTAACATTCTCAATGAGAGACACGCCCACAGGTAACATTCTCAATGAGACATGCCCACAGGTAACATTCTCAATGAGACACACCCACAGGTAACATTCTCAATGAGAGACAGCCCCACAGGTAACATTCTCAATGAGAGACAGCCCCACAGGTAACATTCTCAATGAGACACGCCCACTGGTAATATTCCCAATGACAGACACGCACACAGGTAACATTCTCAATGAGACATGCCCACAGGTAACATTCCCAATGAGACACGCCCACAGGTCACATTCTCAATGACAGACACCCCCACAGGTAACATTCTCAATTACAGACACGCCCACAGGTAACTTTCTCAATGAGACACGCCCACAGGTAACATTCTCAATGAGACACGCCCACAGGTAACATTCTTAATTCCACACAACCAGCAGCCCCTCGTGATCCTCTTGTGTGCAGATGCACTTCAGCAGATTTTATTTATTTCTCAATTGAATCATTAGATCAGGGTGAATATTCTTAAAGGTACAATGGGTAAGATTTTTATGTTAAAACATTGTCACAAGATCATTGTAAATCCCTTCCTATCATTGAAAAAGGCTCACTGATGTGTTGACTCACCCTCTGCCTGTGTTTATAGTCCTTAATTTCAATGTCCTCGATAATAAGCAGGATCAGATACTCACCCATGAGCCTCTCAGTGTTTGTACAGTTTTCACCACATGCAGATGTTTCCTGTGTTTCTACAGTAAGACTTCAGGAAAGAGTGAAGGGATATGAAGCCCAGAGCAGGCCAGCTCAGACCCATGACCCTCCTCCCTGGTGCCGTATAGCTGCCCCCCCACAGAGCAAGGTCCCGGCTTCAGAACAGAGTCAGGACCAGGAAGGGGAGACAGGAAGAGGACCAGGAGCCAATCAGAGAGCAGGATCCCAGAGGCAAGGGGAGAAGTGGAGGAGCTCAGCCCTCAGGCAGAGAGAGGAGAGGAGGGGGCAGGATGGAGGGAGTGAGGAGGGAGGAGCTCAGCCCAGTGGGGCAGGAGGGGGAGGAGATGAGACCCCAACAACAGATCCAGCCCTGGAGCTCCTCACTCCAGAGGAAGAGGAGGACGTTCAGAGACAGGGTGGAGACAGAGTCAGGACTCGGCTGGACAGCAGACACAGGTCAGAAGTTTCCATCATATTAAACGCTCGGCATCAGGAGAGAGAAAGGAAGATGCCAGAGAGAAAGGAAGCAGGAAGAACAACAAAAGCAGGATCTTCCATTGAGTTCAACAGTGATGGAGCCTACAGAACACCTCATGGCAGTGTTGGGGTTTCACAGGAGTGTCAGACAGGTGATTACAGAGACACAGTAGGTAACATTCTCAATGAGACACGCCCACAGGTAACATTCTCAATGAGACACGCCCACAGGTAACATTCTCAATGAGACACGCCCACAGGTAACATTCTCACTGAGAGACACGCACACAGGTAGCATTCTCAATGAGACACGCCCACAGGTAACATTCTCAATGAGAGACACGCCCACAGGTAACATTCTCAATGAGACATGCCCACAGGTAACATTCTCAATGAGACACGCCCACAGGCACCATTCTCAATGAGACACGCCCACAGGTAACATTCTCAATGAGAGACACACCCACAGGTAACATTCTCAATGAGAGACAGCCCCACAGGTAACATTCTCAATGAGACATGCCCACAGGTAACATTCTCAACGAGACACGCCCACAGGTAACATTCTCAATGAGACACGCCCACAGGTAACATTCTCAATGACAGACACGCCCACAGGTAACTTTCTCAATGAGACATGCCCACAGGTAACATTCCCAATGAGACACGCCCACAGGTAACATTCTCAATGACAGACACCCCCACAGGTAACATTCTCAATGACAGACACGCCCACAGGTAACATTCTCAATGAGACACGCCCACAGATAACATTCTCAATGAGACACGCCCACAGGTAATATTCTTAATTCCACACACCCAGCTGCCCCTAGTGATCCTTTTGTGTGCAGGTGCACTTCAGCAGATTTTATTTATTTCTCAATTAAATCATTAGATCAGGGTGAATATTCTTAAAGGTACAATGGATAAGATTTTTGTGTTAAAACATTGTCACAACATCATTGTAAATCACTTCCTATCATTGAAAAAGGCTCACTGACGTGTTGACTCACCCTCTGCCTGTGTTTATAGTCCTTAATTTCAATGTCCTTGATTAAAAAGCAGGATCAGATACTCACCCGTGAGCCTCTCAGTGTTTGTACAGTATTCACCACATGCAGATGTTTCCTGTGTTTCTACAGTAAGACTTCAGGAAAGAGTGAAGGGATATGAAGCCCAGAGCAGGCCAGCTCAGACCCATGACCCTCCTCCCTGGTGCCGTATAGCTGCCCCCCCACAGAGTAAGATCCTGGCTTCAGAACAGAGCCAGGACCAGGAAGGGGAGACAGGAAGAGGAACAGGAGCCAATCAGAGAGCAGGATCCCAGAGGCAAGGGGAGAAGTGGAGGAGCTCAGCCCTCAGGCAGAGAGAGGAGAGGAGGGGGCAGGATGGAGGGAGTGAGGAGGGAGGAGCTCAGCCCAGTGGGGCAGGAGGGGGAGGAGATGTGACCCCAACAGCAGATCCAGCCCTGGAGCTCCTCACTCCAGAGGAAGAGGAGTGTCAGACAGGTGAGTACAGAGACACAGTAGGTAACATTCTCAATGAGACACGCCCACAGGTAACATTCTCAATGAGACACGCCCACAGGTAACATTCTCAATGAGAGACACACCCGCAGGTAACATTCTCAATGAGACATGCCCACAGGTAACATTCTCAATGAGACACACCCACAGGTAACATTCTCAATGAGACACGCCCACTGGTAACATTCCCAATGACAGACACGCACACAGGTAACATTCTCAATGAGACACGCCCACAGGTAACATTCCCAATGAGACACGCCCACAGGTAACATTCTCAATGAGAGACACGCCCACAGGTAACATTCTCAATGAGAGACAGCCCCACAGGTAACATTCTCAATGAGACATGCCCACAGGTAACATTCTCAACGAGACACGGCCACAGGTAACATTCTCAATGAGACACGCCCAGGTAACACTCACAGGTAACATTCTCAATGAGAGACACACCCACAGGTAACATTCTCAATGAGAGACAGCCCCACAGGTAACATTCTCAATGACAGACACGCCCACAGGTAACATTCTCAATGAGACATGCCAACAGGTAACATTCCCAATGAGACACGCCCACAGGTAACATTCTCAATGACAGACACCCCCACAGGTAACATTCTCAATGACAGACACGCCCACAGGTAACATTCTCAATGAGACACGCCCACAGATAACATTCTCAATGAGACACGCCCACAGGTAACATTCTCAATGACAGACACGCCCACAGGTAACATTCTCAACGAGACACGCCCACAGGTAACATTCTCAATGAGACACGCCCACAGGTAACATTCTCAATGACAGACACGCCCACAGGTAACATTCTCAATGAGACATGCCCACAGGTAACATTCCCAATGAGACACGCCCACAGGTAACATTCTCAATGACAGACACCCCCACAGGTAACATTCTCAATGACAGACACGCCCACAGGTAACATTCTCAATGAGACACGCCCACAGATAACATTCTCAATGAGACACGCCCACAGGTAATATTCTTAATTCCACACACCCAGCTGCCCCTAGTGATCCTTTTGTGTGCAGGTGCACTTCAGCAGATTTTATTTATTTCTCAATTAAATCATTAGATCAGGGTGAATATTCTTAAAGGTACAATGGGTAAGATTTTTGTGTTAAAACATTGTCACAACATCATTGTAAATCCCTTCCTATCATTGAAAAAGGCTCACTGACGTGTTGACTCACCCTCTGCCTGTGTTTATAGTCCTTAATTTCAATGTCCTTGATTAAAAAGCAGGATCAGATACTCACCCGTGAGCCTCTCAGTGTTTGTACAGTATTCACCACATGCAGATGTTTCCTGTGTTTCTACAGTAAGACTTCAGGAAAGAGTGAAGGGATATGAAGCCCAGAGCAGGCCAGCTCAGACCCATGACCCTCCTCCCTGGTGCCGTATAGCTGCCCCCCCACAGAGTAAGATCCTGGCTTCAGAACAGAGTCAGGACCAGGAAGGGGAGACAGGAAGAGGAACAGGAGCCAATCAGAGAGCAGGATCCCAGAGGCAAGGGGAGAAGTGGAGGAGCTCAGCCCTCAGGCAGAGAGAGGAGAGGAGGGGGCAGGATGGAGGGAGTGAGGAGGGAGGAGCTCAGCCCAGTGGGGCAGGAGGGGGAGGAGATGTGACCCCAACAGCAGATCCAGCCCTGGAGCTCCTCACTCCAGAGGAAGAGGAGGACGTTCAGAGACAGGGTGGAGTCAGGACTCGGCTGGACAGCAGACACAGGTCGGAAGTTTCCAACATATTAAACGCTCGGCATCAGGAGAGAGAAAGGAAGACGCCAGAGAGAAAGGAAGCAGGAAGAACAACAAAAGCAGGATCTTCCATTGAGTTCAAAAGTGATGGAGCCTACAGAACACCTCATGGCAGTGTTGGGGTTTCACAGGAGTGTCAGACAGGTGAGTACAGAGACACAGTACGTAACATTCTCAATGAGACATGCCCACAGGTAACATTCTCAATGAGACACGCCCACAGGTAACATTCTCAATGAGAGACACGCCCACAGGTAACATTCTCAATGAGACATGCCCACAGGTAACATTCTCAATGAGACACACCCACAGGTAACATTCTCAATGAGAGACACGCACACAGGTAACATTCTCAATTAGACACGCCCACAGGTAACATTCCCAATGAGACACGCCCACAGGTAACATTCTCAATGAGAGACACGCCCACAGGTAACATTCTCAATGAGAGACAGCCCCACAGGTAACATTCTCAATGAGACATGCCCACAGGTAACATTCTCAACGAGACACGCCCACAGGTAACATTCTCAATGAGACACGCCCACAGGTAACATTCTCAATGACAGACAAGCCCACAGGTAACATTCTCAATGAGACATGCCCACAGGTAACATTCTCAATGAGACAGGCCCACAGGTAACATTCTCAATGAGACACGCCCACAGATAACATTCTCAATGAGACACGCCCACAGGTAATATTCTTAATTCCACACACCCAGCTGCCCCTAGTGATCCTTTTGTGTGCAGGTGCACTTCAGCAGATTTTATTTATTTCTCAATTAAATCATTAGATCAGGGTGAATATTCTTAAAGGTACAATGGGTAAGATTTTTGTGTTAAAACATTGTCACAACATCATTGTAAATCCCTTCCTATCATTGAAAAAGGCTCACTGACGTGTTGACTCACCCTCTGCCTGTGTTTATAGTCCTTAATTTCAATGTCCTTGATTAAAAAGCAGGATCAGATACTCACCCGTGAGCCTCTCAGTGTTTGTACAGTATTCACCACATGCAGATGTTTCCTGTGTTTCTACAGTAAGACTTCAGGAAAGAGTGAAGGGATATGAAGCCCAGAGCAGGCCAGCTCAGACCCATGACCCTCCTCCCTGGTGCCGTATAGCTGCCCCCCCACAGAGTAAGATCCTGGCTTCAGAACAGAGTCAGGACCAGGAAGGGGAGACAGGAAGAGGAACAGGAGCCAATCAGAGAGCAGGATCCCAGAGGCAAGGGGAGAAGTGGAGGAGCTCAGCCCTCAGGCAGAGAGAGGAGAGGAGGGGGCAGGATGGAGGGAGTGAGGAGGGAGGAGCTCAGCCCAGTGGGGCAGGAGGGGGAGGAGATGTGACCCCAACAGCAGATCCAGCCCTGGAGCTCCTCACTCCAGAGGAAGAGGAGGACGTTCAGAGACAGGGTGGAGTCAGGACTCGGCTGGACAGCAGACACAGGTCGGAAGTTTCCAACATATTAAACGCTCGGCATCAGGAGAGAGAAAGGAAGACGCCAGAGAGAAAGGAAGCAGGAAGAACAACAAAAGCAGGATCTTCCATTGAGTTCAAAAGTGATGGAGCCTACAGAACACCTCATGGCAGTGTTGGGGTTTCACAGGAGTGTCAGACAGGTGAGTACAGAGACACAGTAGGTAACATTCTCAATGAGACACGCCCACAGGTAACATTCTCAATGAGACACGCCCACAGGTAACATTCTCAATGAGAGACACGCCCACAGGTAACATTCTCAATGAGACATGCCCACAGGTAACATTCTCAATGAGACACACCCACAGGTAACATTCTCAATGAGAGACACGCACACAGGTAACATTCTCAATTAGACACGCCCACAGGTAACATTCCCAATGAGACACGCCCACAGGTAACATTCTCAATGAGAGACACGCCCACAGGTAACATTCTCAATGAGAGACAGCCCCACAGGTAACATTCTCAATGAGACATGCCCACAGGTAACATTCTCAACGAGACACGCCCACAGGTAACATTCTCAATGACAGACAAGCCCACAGGTAACATTCTCAATGAGACATGCCCACAGGTAACATTCTCAATGAGACAGGCCCACAGGTAACATTCTCAATGAGACACGCCCACAGGTAACATTCTCACTGAGAGACACGCACACAGGTAGCATTCTCAATGAGACACGCCCACAGGTAACATTCTCAATGAGACACGCCCACAGGTAACATTCTCAATGAGAGACACGCCCACAGGTAACATTCTCAATGAGAGACACGCCCACAGGTAACATTCTCAATGAGACATGCCCACAGGTAACATTCTCAATGAGACATGCCCACAGGTAACATTCCCAATGAGACACGCCCACGGGTAACATTCTCAATGAGAGATGCCCACAGGTAACATTCTCAATGAGACATGCCCACAGGTAACATTCCCAATGAGACACGCCCACAGGTAACATTCTCAATGACAGACATGCCCACAGGTAACATTCTCAATGAGAGATGCCCACAGGGAACATTCTCAATGAGAGACGCCCACAGGTAACATTCTCAATGACAGACACGCACACAGGTAACATTCTCAATGAGAGAAGTGCCTACAGGTAACATTCTCAAGGACAGACATGCCCACAGGTAACATTCTCAATGAGACACATCCACAGGTAACATTCTCAATGACTGACACGCCCACAGGTAACATTCTCAATGAGAGACACGCCCAGCTGCTCCTGGTGATCCTCTTGTGTGCAGGTGCACTTCAGCAGATTTTATTTATTTCTCAATAGAATCATTAGATCAGGTTGAATATTCTTAAAGGTACAATGAGTAAGATTTTTGTGTTTAAACATTGTCACAAGATCATTGTAAATCCCTTCCTATCATTGAAAAACGCTCACTGACGTGTTGACTCACCCTCTGCCTGTGTTTTTGTCCTTAATGTCCTTGATAAAAAGCAGGATCAGATAATCACCAGTGAGCCTCTCAGTGTTTGTACAGTATTCACCACATGCAGATGTTTCCTGTGTTTCTACAGTAAGACTTCAGGAAAGATTGAAGCGATATGAAGCCCTCATGAGGCCAGCTCAGACCCCTGACCCTCTTTCCTGCCGCCGTGAAGCTGCCCCCCTACAGAGTAAGGTCCTGGCTTCAGAACAGAGTAAGGACCAGGAAGGGGAAACTAGAAGAGGAACAGGAGCCAATCAGAGAGCAGGATCCCAGAGGCAAGGGGAGAAGTGGAGGAGCTCAGCCCTCAGGCAGAGAGAGGAGAGGAGGGGGCAGGATGGAGGGAATGATGAGGGAGGAGCTCAGCCCAGTGGGGCAGGAGGGGGAGGAGATGAGACCCCAACAACAGATGCAGCCTTGGAGCTCCCCACTCCAGAGAAAGAGGAGCAAGTTCAGAGACAGGGTGGAAACAGAGTCAGGACTCAGCTTGACAGCAGACACAGGTCTCAAGTTTCCAACATATTAGAGGCTCAGCATCAGGAGAAAGAAAGGAAGCTGCCAGAGAGAAAGGAAACAGGAAGAACAACAAAAGCAGCTCAACAGTGATGGAGCCTACACAACACCTGATGGGAGTGTCAGGGTTTCACAGGAGTGTCAGAAAGGTGAGCACAGAGTCATGTCACAGGTAACATTCTCAATGAGAAACGTGCCTACAGGTAAAATTCTCAATGACAGACACGCCCACAGGTGTCATTCTTAATAAGACACACCCACAGGTAACATTCTCAATGACTGACACGCCCACAGGTAAAATTCTCAATGAGAGATGCCCACAGGTAACATTCTCAATGAGAGATGCCCCCAGGTAACATTCTCAATGAGACATGCCCACAGGTAACATTCTCAATGAGAGATGCCCACAGGTAACATTCTCAATGAGAGATGCCCACAGGTAACATTCTTAATGACAGACACGCCTACAGTGAGAGACACAGCAGGTAACATTCTGACACTGAAAACCCTGAGGAAATTGTAGGTAAGGAACAGTGTTATGTATGGGAGTGTGTGTGTGGTTCTAGTCTCGTCCAGCAGGTGGAGCCAGGAGGTGTACCCTGCACTGATTACTAACCCGCCACACCTTCCATAGGCTGGAGTATATAACTCCTCCCCTTCCTCCACATGGTCGCTCTCTCTTTGTCTTGGCAGCCAGCTCTGCAGCAGGGCCTTCAACCTCCACCATCTGGTTTTGATCAGTTCATAGTTCCTGTGTTACAATAAATGTAGTTCTTTTCAAACACTTCAACTGTGTCTGTTTCCATTGTGTTATATTCCCTGAGCCAGGATTGTAACAACAGTTAATTCTGTCATGAACACAAATGTGTCAAAATGAAACCATATTTCAATACCTATTTCAGGGGTGAGGTCAATTACATTGCAACTCAGTGAGTTTAGAAGAGGAGTTGAAATCAAAAGAACGCTCCAAGTCATGAATTGAATTCCACATTTGTTGAGTGAGCCTCCCAGTGTTTATACAGTGCTCACCACATGCTGATGTTTCCAGAGACTGGGGTTTAAATACATGAGGGAAGTTGACATACTAGGCGGGGCGCGGGAGTTAGGTGGGCTAAACAAATGGACAACAGGTGGAGAACATAACAGTGTAATTATACAATAACAAGGGGAAACGAAAACGCGGACTGGGTGCACATAGACAAACACGTGATACAGACGGCTCCAGATTAGGGAGTTGACTTTTGCATAGAGTTAGGAGACGTAGTGATAGTGAGAGACAGGTGTGAACACTTCGCTGAAACTAAGCAAGTAATCAGTGATAGAATAGAGGGGCGGAGTTACAGAGCAGACTTGAAAGGGGAGATAAACCCAAATCCACCCGAATAGTACAACACGCAGACAGGGGAGTGACTATGGCTCAAAAACATCAGACACAGACATAACATGGGATGACGAAATGCAATGAACAGTGATGGATGAACAACAGAAAACCAACAGATATGATAATGAAAATAATAATGTCATAAATTTCAAGAATTAAACAGATAAACTAACAGACAGAACTAGAAACATACCAGACAGAGTCAGGACTCAACTTCAGAAGGGAGGCAGGACCGAGAATAGGGAGAGGGGACAGGGAGAGGAAACAGGAAGAGGAACAGGAGCCAATCAGAGAGTAGGATCCCAGAGGCAGAGAGAGGAGAGGAGGGGGCAGGATGGAGGTAAAGATGAGGGAGGAGCTCAGCCCAGTGGGGCAGGAGGGCGAGGAGATGAGACCCCAACAGCAAATCCAGCCCTGGAGCTCAACAGTGATGGAGCCCACAGAACACCTGATGGGAGTGTTGGGGTTTCACAGGAGAGTCAGACAGGTGAGTACAGAGGCACAGCAGGTAACATTCTCAATGAGACACGCCCACAGGTAACATTCTCAATGAGACACGCCCACAGGTAACATTCTCAATGAGAGAGATGTTGAAAAATGAACTAGCATTGACAAAAACTCACCATGTTTTTCACATTTATAGTTTATAGTGACCAGTGCTCTGTATAATCCCTGTTCATATGAACCCAACTGGTCAGATGGTGGCGCTACAACAGACATCTGAAAAGTTTGAAAGCATTTGAAATGGTCACAAAATTTGGTACATAGATGCATCTCCTTAAACGTTTTCTTCTCTAGGGCCAAACCAGTCTGACATGTTGGATAATCCACAATCTGGGATTTTTTCTAAATCACTTGGATGAATCTCCTCCAAGGCCATTTGCCAGCCCGACATGCAGCATGCATTTGTTCAGGAGACGTTCCTATATCAAAGTTGTTAAAAGGAAGTTGCCATTCCATAGAGATGGCCCCAGTCAGGATATGATTTTGTATATACATTGACAGGCACACAAAAGCTGTTACTGATCAAATCCAAACCCATGTTGACAATATTGAGCTCAAATACTTACTAAAAATGTAAAGAAAAAATTAATCTTCCTGTGTCAGTGTGGGCTTCCTCCATCACAGACTCTGTGCTCAGCTAATGCTACGCTGCTTTAGGGAATTACTGCTGTCCACTATGTTTACGGATGATGCAGGTGTAGTTGCAGCACATTCATTAACACTGAACATGACATCTGAGGTTTTAAAGAGTTGGTTGTCTTTGCTGTACATACATGACAAGCATAAACAGGGGCCACCTAAAAGCCATGTGCCAGGCATGCATTTATGTCATATTTTATATTTTATTTCCCCACACAATCACTAAATCTGGGGGAATATTCTGCAGAGAGAGGAGTGAAGACTGAGGGAGGGAACTGACCTAAACTCCCCTCCTCTGGTACTGTCCTGTTCAGCACTCCTGTGTCTCCATCTGCTGCCCCACCCAAAACAGGACATGAAGAGGACACCACCCACACCCCATCTGCTGCTCCACCCAAAACAGGACATGAAGAGGACACCACCCACACCCCATCTGCTGCTCCACCCAAAACAGGACATGAAGAGGACACCACCCACACCCCATCTGCTGCTCCACCCAAAACAGGGTGTCTGTGTGTTTGAGTGTGTGAGTGTGTGTGCGCATGTGAATTTTGTTTTCATAAACTGTCACTGTAAATGTTTTATTGTAATCAGGGCTCCCCTGAAAAACAGACCTTGGTATCAGTAGGACTTCCCTGCAATAAAGGTTTCTATCTATCTATGTGTGAGTGTGTGTGTGTGAGTGTGTATGTGTGAAAGAGAGTGTGTGTGGGTGTGGGTGTGTGAGTGTGACTGTGAGTGTGAGTGTGAGTGTTTATGTGAGAGACTCTCTCTCACATAAACACTCACACTCACACTCACAGTCACACTCACACACCCACACCCACACACACTCTCTTTCACACATACACACTCACACACACACACTCACACATAGATAGATAGAAACCTTTATTGCAGGGAAGTCCTACTGATACCAAGGTCTGTTTTTCAGGGGAGCCCTGATTACAATAAAACATTTACAGTGACAGTTTATGAAAACAAAATTCACATGCGTGTGTGTGTGTTTGTGAGTGTGAGTATATGTGTGTGTGAGTGTATATGTGAGAGAGTTTATGTGTGAGTGTGTGTATGCGTGCGTGCAAGTGTGTGTGTATGTATGTGTGTTAGTGTGTGTGTGAGTGTGAGTGTGTGTGTATGTGTGTATGTGTATGTATGTATGTGAGAGTGTGTGAGTGTGTGGGTGAGTGTGCGTGTGTGTGTGTGTGAGTGTGTGTTTGTGTGTGAGTGTGTTTGTGTGTGTGAGTGTATATGTGAGAGAGTTTATGTGTGAGTGTGTGTATGCGTGCGTGCGAGTGTGTGTGTAGGTATGTGTGTTAGTGTGTGTGTGAGTGTGAGTGTGTGTGTATGTGTGTATGTATGTATGTGAGTGTGTGTGAGTGTGTGAGTGAGTGTGCGTGTGTGTGTGTGAGGGCGTGTGCGTGCCTGTGTGTGTATGTGTGTATATGTGAGACAGTTTATGTGTGAGTGTGTGTATGCGTGCGTGCAAGTGTGTGTGTATGTATGTGTGTTAGTGTGTGTGTGAGTGTGAGTGTGTGTGTATGTGTGTATGTGTATGTATGTATGTGAGTGTGTGTGAGTGTGTGTGTGAGTGTATGTGAGTGTGTGTGAGTGTGTGTGAGTGAGTGTGCGTGTGTGTGTGTGAGTGTGTGTTTGTGTGTGAGTGTGTTTTTATGTGTGTCTGTGTGTGAGTGTGTGTGTGTGTGTGAGTGTGTGTGTGTGTCTGTGTGTGAGTGAGTGAGTGTATATGTGTGTGTGTGTGGACTACAGGAAGTCCTGTGCTCAGGCAGGTTCCACTCAGCTCAGCTGGGTCCGTCCTACCATTCCTGTACTTAATGTTCTGGGTTTGTTTCTAAAGGCAGCATTACATTACATTACATTACATTACATTAATGGCATTTGGCAGACGCTCTTATCCAGAGCAACGTACAGTTGATTAGACTGAGCAGGAGACAATCCTCCCCTGGAGCAATGCAGGGTTAAGGGCCATGCTCAAGGGCCCAACGGCTGTGCGGATCTTGTTGTGGCTACACCGGGATTAGAACCACCGACCTTGCGTGTCCCAGTCATGTACCTTAACCAATACACTACAGGCAGCATGTTTCTCACCATCGCTGTGTCTCAATCAAACATGAAAAAATCCATGATAGTCACCCCCCCAGCTTTCACTTTCACAGGTAGTTCACCTTCACTGCTTTTAATAATCCAAAGTCCAGTATGAAGGTGAGAAATGGCAGGCAGACACTACAGAATCACGGTGTTATTTTTTATCTTCATGAACTTCAAATTGGGTAAGAACTCCAACTTGCTTTGGTCGCTTGTTATAATTATGTCTTGTGGGGTTAACAAGTCAGAAGATTACATCTTTAACCATCTTGTAAATATGAAAGATTAATCTGCAGTTGGCTATACTAACATAAACGTGTGGACTGTAAACTACTGCACCGCACCTACTGAGAGCAGTTGAACGAGCGTTGCTATTTTGTGCGATTCACCAAGTGTTTTTACATTGCCTGGAACATTCTAACATGTTTCTAGACACTATTATTAGACAAGTGGACATATTTTCAGAGACACTTAATATACTTCACCTACCAATGTTGCTGTAATATAAGACTCTTAGTAGAGAACAGTCTCTGGTAAGAGACTGGTTCATTGACAACAAACTGTCTTTACACCTGGGCAAGACGGACGTTTTATTCATATTAAGGTTAAGAAACTGTTCGTTTCCTCATTAATCCAGCGCCACTTTGACGATGCCCGGTCTGCATGGTATATTGGACTTTCCCAAAAACAAAATGCAGTTAGCGCAGAATAATGCCATCAGATACCTGCTTCTGGAACAACCTGCCCCTGCATATTTAAAACAAAGGTTACGGAGGCTTTGTGGGGCGTGCTGATGGTTCACTTTGAATCGCGACTTTAACCATGGGAGTGGGGCTGCAGTTGGGGGCTAACAGGTTTGTCTTGTAATGTGTTTGTTTCCATCGAGGACCACTTTGGAAATAAGTGTTTTCAGTAATGCTTTTAAGTGCAATCATCTGGGATTCTGTGTCATGATACTCCGTTGAGTTGTTGTGCTTTTAAATTCATAATACAAATCTAATTTAATCTTATAAGTCTCACTTTCACCCAAAGTGTAACATTTACAACGCTAGGAGGTTCACTGTCTGTGTGTGTCTCAGTCAGTACCTGTTCAAATTCTGTATATCCACTGAGAAAGGAGTGACCTTTGAACTGCAGATAAGAGCTTGTGGGTGTGGGTGTAACACCTTGCTACTGACTTATATGGGCAATGCTGAGACTGTGTGCATTCATCTGGTTGTAAAAGCAATGGTCATTTTAATTTATTACTACCCTCTCATAGTTTCCTTAAACCATAAACCATGAAATGCAGAGAGCTCACACCTGGGGTAGAGAGCACACACACCTGCTGGAGGAGAGAGCACACACACCTGGAGTAGAGAGCACACACACCTGCTGAAAAAATGAAATGGTTAATAATCCACATCAATGCCTCTCCCTCACTTTCCTGCAGGTGATTTCACACCTGAACTCATTGTTCAGGCTGATGGGAACTTCACACTAAGGCCAAATGTTGAGGGTTCCCTGGAGTACATTTTGTGGTTGTGGAATAATCACAAGGTGGTTGAATATGACCTGAAGACGGTGAGAGAATACAGAGAGTTTAAAGGACGGACAATCCTGAATGTCACAACAGGAGCCCTGACCCTCACACATCTCAGAGAGTCTGACAGTGGGGATTATGAGGGTGAACTACAGGTCAAAAGAGAACTGATATACCATCATCAGAGGGTGACAGTGTTTGGTGAGTTTGCTTCTACAACCCAGTTCATTAGGGGCTTTCATCACAGAGATCTTAGTCATATGTTCTGAGCAAATGTGTTTGCTTCTGGAAATGCATTTTAAGCCATTTTGGTGTGGCATGCTCTGTCCAAGAAGGTAGAAGTTCATGAGCTGGTATGTAACTGCACAGGAATGGGTGTGAATATTGATAAGCAATACTGCAGGGATACGTCTAGTTTTACAGAGTTTTCAACCTGAACATTTTCAGGAAAACAACTGCTCTTCATTTGGGGCATGTGCATTAGTCCATGAAAGACAATACTCACGTAAGCTTTGTGGTAAGAAGCCTTTGTTTCCCATGTAGATGCTGTAGATAAGCCTACAGTCACCTGCCAGGTGAACAGGACCTCAGTAACCCTGCTGTGCTCTGGGGACGACAGACCTGACACTCAGTACAGGTGGGAGGGGCCTGCCATAGAGCCCCAGCCAGGGCCCCAGCTGAAGATAGTGGCAGCAGAGACATCTGACTCAGTCTACACCTGTGTGCTCAACAACCCTGTGAGTGAGAGCAGAACAGAGCTTCCTGTAAAGAGCTGCTTCCCTGCACCAGGTAAGGCCACACAGCCATGTAGGGCCTGATCACAGGCCTGCTGTCCTGCTGCAACAGCTAATCCTCACTTCACAGGTTTGGACAGCTGCTCCAGTTGTACTGCAGTTCTGTGGTTTTAACTCCAGCTGAACGCACTGCAGCTGAAACAAAGTTTAAAAGGTGTTCATGTGCTGCAGTTCCCCTGTGGTTACATGCCTCTACTGTCCAGTTTTGTGGGAGATTTTGTGTGCTATTAAATTCCTCATTAAAATCTGATTTAATCTAATAAGACTCACTTTCACCCAAAGTGTAACATTTAAGAAGCTAGGAGGTACACTGTCTGTGTGTGTCTCAGTCAGTACCTGTTCAAATGATATATATTCACTGACCTGGTGTAGAGAGCACACACACCTGCTGGAGGAGAGAGCACACACACCTGCTGGAGGAGAGAGCACACACACCTGCTGGTGGAGAGAGCACACACACCTGCTGGTGGAGAGAGCACACACACCTGCTGGAGGAGAGAGCACACACACCTGCTGGTGGAGAGAGCACACACACCTGCTGGTGGAGAGCACACACACCTGCTGGAGGAGAGAGCACACACACCTGCTGGAAGAGAGAGCACACACACCTGGAGGAGAGAGCACACACACCTGCTCGAGGAGAGAGAGCACACACACCTGCTGGTGGAGAGAGCACACACACCTGCTGGAGGAGAGAGCACACACACCTGCTGGAGGAGAGAGCACACACACCTGCTGGTGTAGAGAGCACACACACCTGCTGGTGGAGAGAGCACACACACCTGGAGGAGAGAGCACACACACCTGCTGGTGGAGAAAGCACACACACCTGTTGCTGTAGAGAGCACACACACCTGCTGGATGGAGAGAGCACACACACCTGCTGGTGGAGAAAGCACACACACCTGTTGCTGTAGAGAGCACACACACCTGCTGGATGGAGAGAGCACACACACCTGCTGAAAAAATGAAATGGTTAATAATCCACATCAATGCCTCTCCATCACTTTCCTGCAGGTGATTTCACACCTGAACTCATTGTCCAGTCTCATGGGAACTTCACACTACAGCCAAATGTTGAGGGTTTCCTGGAGTACATTGTGTGGAAGTGGAATAATCACAAGGTGGTTGAATTTGACCTGAAGACGGTGAGAGAATACAGAGAGTTTAAAGGACGGACAATCCTGGATGTCACAACAGGAGCCCTGACCCTCACACATCTCAGAGAGTCCGACAGTGGGGAGTATGAGGGTGAACTACAGGTCAAAAGAGAACTGACATACCATCATCAGAGGGTGACAGTGTTTGGTGAGTTTGCTTCTACAACCCGGTTCATTAGGGGCTTTCATCACAGAGATCTTAATCATATGTTCTGAGCAAATGTGTTTGCAACTGAAATGCATTTTAAGCCATTTTGGTGTGGCATGCTCTGTCCAAGAAGGTAGAAGTTCATGAGCTGGTATGTAACCGCACAGGAATGAATGTGGATATTGCCAAGCAATACTACAGGTATACCCCTAGTTCTACAGAGTTCTCAACCTGAACATTTTCAGGAAAAAAAATGCTCATCATTTGGGACATGTGCATTAGTCCATGAAAGACAATACTCACGTAAGCTTTGTGGTAAGAAGCCTTTGTTTCACATGTAGATGCTGTAGATAAACCTACAGTCACCTGCCAGGTGAACAGGACCTCAGTAACCCTGCTGTGCTCTGGGGACGACAGACCTGCCACTCAGTACAGGTGGGAGGGGCCTGCCATAGAGCCCCAGCCAGGGCCCCAGCTGAAGATAGAGGCAGCAGAGACATCTGACTCAGTCTACACCTGTGTGCTCAACAACCCTGTGAGTGAGAGCAGAACTGAGCTTCCTGTAAAGAGCTGCTTCCCTGCACCAGGTAAGGCCACACAGCCATGTAGGGCCTGATCACAGGCCTGCTGTCCTGCTGCAACAGCTAATCCTCACTTCATAGGTTTGGACAGCTGCTCCAGTTGTAATGCAGTTCTGTGGTTTTAACTCCAGCTGAACACACTGCAGTTGAAACAAAGATTAAAAGGTATTCATGTGCTGCAGTTCCCCTGTGGTTACATGCCTCTACTGTCCAGATTTGTGGGAGATTTTGTGTGCTATTAAATTCCTCATTAAAATCTAATTTAATCTAATAAGACTCATTTTCACCCTAAGTGTAACATTTAAGAAGCTAGGAGGTACACTGTCTGTGTGTGTCTCAGTCAGTACCTGTTCAAATTCTGTATATCCACTGACCTGGTGGAGAGAGCACACACACCTGCTGGAGGAGAGTGCACACACACCTGCTGAAAAAATGAAATGGTTAATAATCCACATCAATGCCTCTCCATCACTTTCCTGCAGGTGATTTCACACCTGAACTCATTGTCCAGTCTCATGGGAACTTCACACGACAGCCAAATGTTCAGGGTTTCCCGGAGTACATTCTGTGGATGTGGAATAATCACAAGGTGGTTGAATTTGACCAGAAGAAGGTGAGAGAATACAGAGAGTTAAAAGGACGGACAATCCTCAATATCACAACAGGAGCCCTGACCCTCACACATCTCAGAGAGTCTGACAGTGGGGAGTATGAGGGTCTCCTGCTGGTCAGTGGACAACTGACGCATCATTTTCAGAGGGTGACAGTGTTTGGTGAGTTTGCTTCCACAACCCAGTTCATTAGGGGCTTTTATCACAGAGATCCAAGTCATATGTTCTGATAAAATGTGTTTGCTCCTGAAATGCATTTTAATACCATTTTGGTGTGGCATGTTTTGTCCAAGAAGATAGAAGTTCATAAGCTGGTATGTAACCACACAGGAATGGGTCTGAATATTAACACTACAGGTATATCCCTAGATTTACAGAGAGTTTTCAACCTGAACATTTGCAGTGGAAAAAAACTGCTCATCATTTGGGGCATGTGCATTAGTCCATGAAAGACAATACACACGTAAGCTTTGTGGTAAGAAGCCTTTGTTTCCCATGTAGATGCTGTAGATAAACCTACAGTCACCTGCCAGGTGAACAGGACCTCAGTAACCCTGCTGTGCTCTGGGGACGACAGACCTGCCACTCAGTACAGGTGGGAGGGGCCTGCCATAGAGCCCCAGCCAGGGCCCCAGCTGAACATAGAGGCAGCAGAGACATCTGACTCAGTCTACACCTGTGTGCTCAACAACCCTGTGAGTGAGAGCAGAACAGAGCTTCCTGTAAAGAGCTGCTTCCCTGCACCAGGTAAGGCCACACAGCCATGTAGGGCCTGATCACAGGCCTGCTGTCCTGCTGCAACAGCTAATCCTCACTTCACAGGTTTGGACAGCTGCTCCAGTTGTAATGCAGTTCTGTGGTTTTAACTCCAGCTGAACACACTGCAGTTGAAACAAAGATTAAAAGGTATTCATGTGCTGAAGTTCCCCTGTGGTTACATGGCTCTATTGTCCAGTTTTGTGGGAGTTAAATGATTTTTGTTGCTGCTACCATGGGAATCCTGTGGGTCTACAGTCAGGCCATAAATATTGGGACATCGACACAATTCTCAACTTTTTGGCTCTATACACCACCACAATGGATTTGAAATCCATGTAAGATTTCCTTTAACTGCAGACTTTCAGCTTTAATTTGAGGGTATTTACATCCAAATCAGGTGAATGGTGTAGGAATTACAACAGTTTGTATATGTGCCTCCCACTTTTTAAGGGACCAAAAGTAATGGGACAAACTAACAATCATAAATCAAACTTTCACTTCTTAATACTTGGTTGCAAATCCTTTGCAGTCAATTACAGCCTGAAGTCTGGAACGCATAGACATCACCAGACGCTGGGTTTCATCCCTGGTGATGCTCTGCCAGGCCTCTACTGCAACTGTCTTCAGTTCCTGCTTGTTCTTGGGGCATTTTCCCTTCAGTTTTGTCTTCAGCAAGTGAAATACATGTTCAATTGGATTCAGGTCAGATGATTGACTTGGCCATTGCATAACATTCCACCTCTTTACCTTAAAAAACTCTTGGGTTGCTTTCGCAGTATGCTTCAGGTCATTGTCCATCTGCACTGTGAAGCGCCACCAATGAGTTCTGAAGCATTTGGCTGAATATGAGTAGATAATATTGCCCAAAACACTTCAGAATTCATCCTGCTGCTTTTGTCAGCAGTCACATCATCAATAAATACAAGGGAACCACTTCCATTGGCAGCCATACATGCCCACGCCATGACACTACCACCACCATGCTTCACTGATGAGGTGGTATGTTTTGGATCATGAGCAGTTCCTTTCCTTCTCCATACTCTTCTCTTCCCATCATTCTGGTACAAGTTGATCTTTGTCTCATCTGTCCATAGGATGTTGTTCCAGAACTGTAAAGGCTTTTTTAGATGTTGCTTGGCAAACTCTAATCTGGTCTTCCTGTTTTTGAGGCTCACCAATGGTTTACATCTTGTGGTGAACCCTCTGTATTCACTCTGGTGAAGTCTTCTCTTGATTGTTGACTTTGACACTGTGGTGCCTCGGGGTGGATCCTGAGGTGCAGAGGGTGGGCACAGCTAGAAACCAACACAGGAGATAGCAGATGTCAGAAAAAATACTTCTTTTTATTTTTTCTGTGGGTTTTTTTTTCGGGGTATCGGTGATAGCGCCCCCCCTCAGGGCAAGGTTAGGGGAAAACTGGAGAAATAAAAGGGGCCGTTTAGGCAAAAAATAAACGAAGGTTCTTCCCAGACCGGGGTATTTTCCAGGGCTTCCTCCCTCCTCCCCTCTTCGGCCGCGTCAGGGCTGGCGGGAAACACAAAGACAGGGGGTGAATAGGAAGGGATTCTCTCTGGCTCACGTGACCGGCGTCCGTTCCAGGTCTTTGGTGTGGCCGTCCGTAAAGGTGGGGTCTCCTTCAGGGTCAGTATGGCAGGGCGTTGCAGGTCCTTCCTCTCTCTGCCTTCCACGCTCTCACATGCTCAGGAATGGCACCGACTGACTCTGGCTGCAGCCTCGACCGCGCCTTAAATCCCCTTCCCTGCTCATTAGGAAAAGAGGCTGCAGCTGAATCTGTGATTTTCCACTCTGCTCACTCACGTGTGCTGTCCGGGGTCCTGGACTGCAGGTAGAGGGATCTCTCTCCAAGGTGCTGATCTCCCCATCACCTCTTTAGGCAGATATACTCCTTCGCACACCTCTCCCAATGCGTGACGTCTGCGCGGTTGACCTGCACGGGCCCCTCCAGGGTTCTCCACCCACGTGGCGCAACATGCAGTAGCAGGGGTGCCACAACACACATACACCTACCTCCTGGAGAGTGTTCTTGATCTGGCCAACTGTTTTGAAGGGGTTTTTCTTCACCAGGGAAAGAATTCTTCTGTCATCCACCACAGTTGTTTTCCGTGGTCTTCCGGGTCTTTTGGTGTTGCTGAGCTCACCGGTGCGTTCTTTCTTTTTAAGAATGTTCCAAACAGTTGATTTGGCCACACCTAATGTTTTTGCTATCTCTCCGATGGGTTTGTTTTGATTTTTCAGCCTAATGATGGCTTGCTTCACTGATAGTGACAGCTCTTTGGATCTCATATTGAGAGTTGACAGCAACAGATTCCAAATGCAAATAGCACACTTGAAATTAACTCTAGACCTTTTATCCATTGTGGTGGTGTATGGAGCCAAAAAGAGGAGAATCGTGTCCCAATATTTATGGACTTGACTGTATGTTTAAATAGAGCAAAATGGTTGAGCATTTTATGTTTTTCTTTCTGTGTTTAGAAAGTTCCTCCTTCATCATTCCCTTTGTCATTGTCCTCCTCCTCCTCCTCCTCATCAGCATCATCATCATCAGTATTGTGGGATTCATTTACTGTAAGAAGTGCAACAAAAGTAAGTGTCCTTCCAAATAACACATTCAGTTATATTAATAAATGCATTAATGTGCAGATACCTGTTTCTGAGGCAGTTACTCAAGACTGAATTCAGTAAGATTGCACTCCTGTCATGAAATCAGCAGAATCACTCTAAAATTGTGGGACTTTCAAAGCACATACATTACCATAACTATATCCATCACTAATAATAATAATTATATGCTTACATTGTAGAAAGAAAAAAGGATATTGAAGTTGATTCTGAGGGTAAGTTATAAAAGATTTGGTGACGGCTATGTTTATAGTGCTGTGAAACAATGAGTAATCAATATTTCATATTCTCATATTGTAGAAAAGACAGGACTGAAAGAGGAAGATGGTGAAGCTGGAATGGAAGGTAAGCTGTAAAACACTGTTACTCACTCTGGCCTTTGGGCTGCAGATTATATTATTGTTTCCGTGACTTTATGTCTGAATTTAAAACTGTATCTGGAAGTGCCCCGAAAAAAAAAAAAAAATTATTATACATACTAGTTTATGCTTTTACGGTACTCACAATTAATACATTTGTGGAACATTTCTTTTGAAACAGAAAATCAAGAGCTTTTATTAACAGACACTGAAAACCCTGAGGAAACTCAAGGTAAGGAACAATGTTATGTACGGGGGTATATGTGGTTATAGTCTCGTCCTGCAGGTGGAACCAGGATGTGTACCTTGTACTGATTACTAACCCGCCACACCTGCCATAGGCTGGAGTATATAAACCCCTGCCCTTCCTCCTCATGCTCTCTCTCTTTGTCTTGGCAGCCAGCTCTGCAGCAGCAGGGCCTTCAACTGCCACCATTTGGTTTTGAGCAGTTCATAGTTCCTGTGTTACAATACATTTAGTTATTTTCAAACACTTTAACTGTGTCTGTTTCCATTATGTTATATTCCCCGAGCCAGGGTTGTAACAACAGTTAATTCTGTCCTGAACACAAATGTGTCTCAAAATGAAACCATATTTTAATACCTATTTCAGGGGTGAGGTCAATTACATTGCAACTCAGAAGAGGTATTGAAGTCCAAGTCATTTACTGAATTCCACATTTGTTGAGTGAGCCTCCCTGTGTTTGACACTTACTGTGTACAGTGCTCACCACATGCAGATGTTTCCTGTGTTTCTCCAGGAGGAGTTGAGGACAGAGTGAAGCCACATGGAGACATGATGAGGCCAGCTCAGGCCCATGATGAGCAGCTCAGAGGGGCTGATGGGAGAGCTGCACTTTCACAGGACGAGAGTCAGACAGGTGAGTACAGAGAAGCAGCAGGTAACCTGCTCATCACCTGCTTTAAATCATATTTCATATTTTATTTCTCCACAGAATCACTAAATCTGGGGGAATATTCTGCAGAGAGAGGAGTGAAGACTGAGGGAGGGAACTCACCTAAACTCCCCTCCTCTGGTACTGTCCCGTTCAGTACCCAATCTGCTCCTCCACCCAAAACAGGACATGAAGAGGACACCACCCACACCCTATCTGCTGCTCCACCCAAAACAGGACATGAAGAGGACACCAGGACTCAGCTTAAGGGGAGAAGCAAGAAGGAAGTGGAAGAGGAGAAGAAAGAGGATGAAGAAGAAGAGGAAGAAGAAGAAGAAGAAGAAGAAGAAACAGCAGAAGCCAATGAGACAGCAGGATCCCAGAGGCAGAGGGAGGAAGGGAGGGGGCAGGATGGAGGGAGGGATGAGGGAGGAGCTCAGCCCAGGAGACCCCAAGAGCAGATGCAGCACCGGAGCCGGATGGATCCCACAGAACACCTGATGAGACTGTTGGGGCTTCACAGCAGAGTCGGACCGTTGAGTACAGAGACACAGCAGGTAACATTCTCAATGAGACACGCCCACAGGTAACATTCTCAATGAGACACGCCCACAGGTAACATTCTCAATGAGACACGCCCACAGGTAACATTCTCAATTAGACACGCCCACAGGTAACATTCTCAATGAGACACGCCCACAAGTAACATTCTCAATTAGACATGCCCACAGGTAACATTCTCAATTAGACACGCCCACAGGTAACATTCTCAATTAGACACGCCCACAGGTAACATTCTCAATTAGACACGCCCACAGGTAACATTCTCAATGAGACACGCCCACAGGTAACATTCTCAATTAGACACGCCCACAGGTAACATTCTCAATTAGACACGCCCACAGGTAACATTCTCAATTAGACACGCCCACAGGTAACATTCTCAATTAGACACGCCCACAGGTAACATTCTCAATGAGACACGCCCACAGGTAACATTCTCAATAAGAGACACGCCCACAGGTAACATTCTCAATGAGACACGCCCACAGGTAACATTCTCAATGAGACACGCCCACAGGTAACATTCTCAATGAGACACGCCCACAGGTAACATTCTCAATGAGACACGCCCACAGGTAACATTCTCAATGAGACACGCCCACAGGTAACATTCTCAATGAGAGACACGCCCACAGGTAACATTCTCAATGACAGACACGCCCACAGGTAACATTCTCAATGAGACATGCCCACAGGTAACATTCTCAATGAGACATGCCCACAGGTAACATTCTCAATGAGACAGGCTCACAGGTAACATTCTCAATGAGAGACACGCCAACAGGTAATATTCTCAATGAGAGACACGCCCACAGGTAACATTCTCAATGAGAGACACGCCCAGCTGCTCCTGGTGATCGTCTTGTGTGCAGGTGCACTTCAGCAGATTTTATTTATTTCTCAATAGAATCATTAGATCAGGGTAAATATTCTTAAAGGTACAATAGGTAAGATTTTTGTAACATTGTTACAAGACCATTCCAATCCCTTCCTATCATTGTGTAGGGCTCCACACAATAGCTAGGCTATTAAGTTAGGCTATTGTTTTACTGGCTGGCAGGCCACAGCTTTTGTTGTAGGAGGAGCCAATACTTTGCACCGTGCTCAGGCTATTAGTACTGGCACACCTGAACTCACTTCAGTGTGCATTATTGTTCTGCAGTGGGTTGGTTGCATTTTCTGTATTCGGCGTCAGTGTTACTTAAGCAGTTGTGTAGCGCACCAGCGGCAGCGGTGTGCGGCAGCCTCGGCTACTTGCCTCGGCGTACGAAGTCGCAGGTGTACAAAGTCGAGGGTGTCTATCTACGGGTGTCCATCGAGGCTGTCCGAGAGCCTGATGTTTGATTTTGTTTTTGCTGCCTGCCCTCATTCCACTGTGTAGTATTCCTCTTGTCCTCCCTAGTTCCCTCCATGTGTTTCCTTCCCATCCCTGTCCTCTCTCCTCTCCCCAGGTCCCAGTCAGGTAGGAGGTTCGCCTCCCGCCAACATGGGCAGAATATCTCTAACCTCATCTTTCCTCCCAGATCCCCTGGTATTGATCTCTGTGTGGCTGGTGGCCTCTGGAACTGCCAGTCCGCCGTCCAGAAAGCAGACTTCATATCTGCCTATGCCTCCCACCTCAACCTTGACTTTCTTGCTTTAATTGAAACGTGGCTCTCACCAGAGAACACGGCCACCCCGGCTGCCCTTTCCTCTGCCTTCTCTTTTTCCCACACACCCAGATCCTCTGGCAGAGGAGGTGGCACAGGTCTCCTAATCTCATCCTCATGGAGATCTAGTGTCTTCTCCTCATCCCTCTCCTTCTCCTCTTTTGAATTTCATGCGGTTGCTGTCACTCTGCCGTGCAAACTGTTTGTTATTGTTGTTTATCTCCTCCCGGGTCCTCTGGGAAACTTTTTGGATGAGATGGACATCCTCCTCAGCTCCTCACCTGTCAATGACACCCCCCTGATCCTCCTGGGTGACTTCAACCTCAACTCAGAGTCCACCCAGTCTACCTTTCTCTCCCTCCTCTCTTCTTTTGACCTTACCCTCACTCTTTCCCCTCCCACCCACAAAGCAGGCAACCTTCTTGACCTCATCTTCACAAGGAGCTGCACAACAACCAACCTCTCTGTAACACCACTCCATATATCTGACCACTCCTTCATCTCTTTCTCTCTTCCACTCTCCTCTTACACCCATCCATCTCTCCCACCATCCACTGTCACCTGTCGACGGAACCTACGCCACCTGTCTTCCTCCACCCTCTCATCTACAATCCTCTCCTCCCTACCATCTGCGGAGTCTTTCTCTCGACTGTCTACCGATGATGCTGCTACAACTCTCATGTCCTCCCTCTCATCTTCCTTTGACTCTGTGTCCCCTCACCACCAAATTAGCTCGGGCCTCCCCCCCCCAGTCCTTGGCTTTCTGATGCTCTACGAGCTGTCCGAACCGAACTGCGGGCGGCAGAGAGAAAATGGAAAAGGTCCTGTCTCCCCAGTGATATAGCTTCCTTCCATGCCCTCTTATCATCTTTCCATTCCTCTGTCTCTCTAGCTAAATCTTCCTTCTTTCACTCGAAAATTAACGCGGCCGCCTCTAATCCCCGCAAACTGTTTTCAACTTTCTCCTCTCTTCTGGCCCCCCCCTCCCCCCCCCCCCCCCCCCCCACCCCCCTCATCACTCACACCTGATGACTTTGTCTCCTTCTTTGAAAAGAAGGTTGATGCTATTCACAATTCCTTCTCCCAACCCTCCACCCCTGCTGACCCTCCTACCCTCCCCAACTCCCTACCCTCCTTTTCTCCCCTCTCTGACGCCGACACACTGAAACTCCTTACTTCCCACCGCCCGACCACCTGTCCTCTTGACCCCATCCCCTCTCCCCTCCTACAATCTATATCTGAGGACATTATCCCTTTTCTCTCCTCTCTAATCAACACCTCCCTCTCTTCCGGCACCATGCCCTCTTCCCTGAAGAGGGCCAGAGTCACTCCCCTCCTCAAAAAACCTACTCTTGATCCCTCTGCCCTGAACAACTACCGGCCTGTCTCTCTTCTTCCCTTTCTCGCTAAAACCCTGGAACGGGCGGTCTGCTCCCAACTGTCCACTTATCTTCTCCACAACAATCTCCATGACCCCAACCAGTCTGGCTTCAAGAGTGGCCACTCCACTGAAACCGCCCTGCTCGCGGTCACTGAGGCACTCCACTCTGCTAAAGCAAAATCCCTCTCCTCTGTCCTCATCTTCCTCGACCTGTCAGCCGCCTTCGATACAGTCAACCATGAGATTCTGCTCTCATCGCTGTCTGGGATGGGTGTCACAGGTTCTGCACTCGCTTGGTTTTCCTCCTACCTCTCTGGTCGCTCCTACCAGGTGACTTGGAGGGGCACACTCTCCGACCCTCAACCCCTACGAACTGGAGTCCCGCAGGGCTCGGTTCTTGGGCCTCTCCTCTTCTCGCTATACACCATGTCCCTTGGTTCTGTTATCTCTTCCCACGGCTTCTCTTATCACTCCTACGCTGATGACACCCAACTCTTCATTTCCTTCCCCCCCGACACCCAAATCACCACACAGATCTCTGCCTGCTTGGCTGATATCTCTGCGTGGATGACTTCCCATCACCTGAAGCTCAACCTTGCCAAAACTCAGCTTCTCTACATCCCTGCTAAGTCCTCTCCGTCAATCGACCTCTCACTGACTGTGGAGGACTTTGTAGTTTCCTTCTCCCGTACGGCAAAGAATCTTGGTGACTCTTGATAACTGCCTCTCCCTGGCTCCACAAGTATCCTCCACTGCCAGAACCTGCAGGTTCTATCTGTATAATATACGCCGCATCCGTCATCTCCTGACGGAGAAAGCCACCCAGCTCCTAGTCCAGGCGCTCGTCATTTCCCGCCTGGATTACTGCAACTCCCTCCTAGCCGGTCTCCCAGCGTGCGCCATCAAGCCCCTCCAGCTGGTCCAGAATGCTGCAGCCCGCTTGATCACCAGTCAGCCCAGGTCGGCTCATGTCACCCCACTTCTCATTGGCCTCCACTGGCTTCCTATTGCCGCACGCATCCGATTCAAGGCCCTAGTGTTGGCATTTCAGGCTGCTAAGGGGACTGCCCCACATTACATACAATCCCTGATCACTCCCTACTCCCCAGCTAGACCACTCCGGTCTGCCAGCTCTGGTCGCCTTACGGTTCCCTCTCTACGGGCACCTGGCGGTCGAGCTGCACGTTCACGCCTGTTTTCCGTTCTGGTTCCTCAGTGGTGGAATGACTTGCCTACCACTGTCAGGACAGCAGAATCCCTCCCCCTATTTCGACGCAGACTCAAAACACACCTCTTCAAACTCTACCTTAGTCCTCCCTCCTGATTTACCCCGCCCCCCCCTTCTGATACCCCTATCCCTGTCTAACCCCCCCCCAAAAAAAAAAAAAAAAAAAAAAAATTGCACTTATGATGACGACTATATGTTTAGAACAGCAGTCCAGGTGTATTTTCCTAGTTCTGGATGTGATGCTTTGATTTGTGGTAGAACCTATGCACTTGTAAGTCGCTTTGGATTAAAAGCGTCTGCCAAATGACTAAAATGTAAATGTAAATGTAATATAATGTAGGGGTCCTCGCACGGGACTCCAAATTATGTAGGGTCCTCGCACGGGCCGCCAAATAACGCAGGGATTTTACTCTCTACGAAACCGGGGCGCCAGTTAAACGTTGTGTAGCAGTATAACTGCAAAAAGTAATCAGTCTCATAAAATTACTCTTATCAGAAATATCTAACCACAAATTTAGTATTTTAATTAATAATTAAAATAACCAATATTAATGATTAAACATACCGATAACCTGAAGGTTGGAAGTTCTTCGAAAGACTGCTTTAACTCGGCTCTCATGTCTATGTGATTCCAAAACGGACACCGGGGTTTGATAAAATATATTTATTAAACAAACGTAAAACACAGAACAGATAAACTAACGGGAAGTTAGTAAGGAAATTTAGTTGGGTATGTGTGTGTGTGTGTGTGTGCGTGTCGCTTGAACAAAGGAAAGGTAAAAGTAGCTAGCTTGAGTAAGCTAGAGTTCTGGGTATGGTAATGAGTTAGAGTTAGCTGTGAGATGGGACTACTTGAGTAGTTTTACTCTATATATGCGCAAAAGACGGCAAATCAATTCACGTACATATATATGTAGCTAACCAAAACACATTACAATAGTAGGATGGTAAATATTGAAACACAGATTCACAAAAACAGTTAAGACTAAACTAAACACTGGCTATGCCTGAATGTTTGTTCTCTTACTGAGTCCATACGCATTGGATCCAAAAGACGTGCTGTCCTTGTAGGAGCCGCGATGGTACTGTGAATGCGTGTCCTGGAGAGGTGCGCAGGCTGGGGCGTCTTAGCCGCGCGCTGTCGACTGGTCCACTCGGTTGCTGGAAGGATGTTCGCTTGTCCTTTTTCCGGGTGGAAAAGTTTGTTGCTGTTGTTCGATGGTGAGCTTTGCAGGGGTAAACTGATGTAGCGTTCCGCGTACACCAGTTTCCACTCGCTATAGGCCACGAAGTTACCGCGAGGTAACTGGGTGTGTCCGTAGGCCTGGTAGTGCGCTGTGCAGCATTCAGCCTCTGTCCGAGTCTCGGAGCAGATGAGCTGAAGCGAATGGCCAAAAAGGGTGCGTCGAAGAGAAGAAGCAGAAGAGGCAGAAAAAGCAGAAGAGACAGAAAAAAGAGAGATCCCAAGAACGTGTCTTGCTCTTATACGGGACCGTTTATTGCTCCCGCCATTACGGGATTGGCTGAACTAAGTTAGACGTCATTCGTGGTGGATTTCGCAGAATTTTCCTGTGGGAATGTGGAAGTTGTAGTCCCTACAATTGTAAAAGGCTCACTGACATGTTGACTCACCCTCTGCCTGTGTTTATAGTCCTTAATTTCAATGTCCTTGATAAAAAGCAGGATCAGATACTCACCTGTGAGCCTCTCAGTGTTTGTACAGTATTCACCACATGCAGATGTTTCCTGTGTTTCTACAGGAGGAGTTCAGGAAAGAGCAAAGCGATATGAAGCCCTGAGCAGGCTAGCTCAGACCCCTGACCATCTTCCCTGCCGCCGTATAGCTGCCCCCCCACAGAGTAAGGTCCCGGCTTCAGAACAGAGTAAGGTCCTGGCTTCAGAACAGAGTAAGGATTCGGCTTCAGAACAGAGTAAGGTCCCGGCTTCAGAACAGAGTAAGGTCCCGGCTTCAGAACAGAGTAAGGTCCCGGCTTCAGAACAGAGTAAGGATTCGGCTTCAGAACAGAGTAAGGTCCCGGCTTCAGAACAGAGTAAGGTCCCAGCTTCAGAACAGAGGAAGGACCCGGCTTCAGAACAGAGTAAGGACCAGGAAGGAGAGAAAAGAAGAGGAACAGGAGCCAATCAGACAGCAGGATCCCACACCCCATCTGCTGCTCCACCCACAACAGGAAATGAAGGGGACAGCACCCAGACCCCATCTGCTGCAGCACCCAAAACAGGATGTGTCTGTGCGTGAGAGTTTGTCTGTGTGTGTGTGTCTGTGTGTTTGAGTGTGTGAGTGTGTGTGCGCATGGGAATTTTGTTTTTATAAAACTGTGACTGTAAATGTTTTATTGTAATCAGGGCTCCCCTGAAAAAGAGACCTTGTGAGAGAGAGAGTGTGTGTGTGTGAGTGTGTGTGTGTGAGCGAGAGAGTGTGTGTGTGTGAGTGTGTGTGTATGTGAGAGAGTGTGTGTGTGTGTATGTGAGAGTGTGTATGTCTCAGTGTGAGTGTGTGTGAGCTTGTGCGTATGCATGCGTTTGTGTGTGTGTATGTGTGTGTGTTTAAGTGTATGTAAGTGAGTGTATGAGTGTGTAAGTGTGTGTGTGTGTGTGTGTGTGTGTGTGAGAGAGTATGTGTGTGTGAGTGTGTGTGTGTTAGAGAGAGTGTGACTCTGAGTAACTGTTATAGTGTCAGAGGATCATTGACCAGCTCATAAGAGCCACTGTGCATCAGTTACCATCTGCTAATGCTCGGAGCCTCCTGATGGACCTACAACAACTCAAACAATAACAACACTGGACCAGTTTACATTTACAGGGGAAACTAGCATGTCTTCCCACTGCTGATCACTCAGTGTCTGTTTGTAATAACTCTGCAATTGATGAGGATATTGTCATTTACACAGATAAAGCAAGATTACAGGTCCTTCCATCTCAACATAATCTCTCAATCTGGTTCCCAAACTCTCAGCCACCTCACTGTTTGCATCACGGTCAAGAACACATCACAGAATCTCTATCTCACATTCTGACGCATACAAGTGATTGAATATAGCAAGGCAAATAGAATCGTGGAACTGTTAGCAAAGGATCTCTTACCATCATGCCCATCTACAGTGAGAATGTACAAGCATTCCCGTGTCACTTCAACCATGTTCAACCTTATAATTATACAGTTTTTTACAATCGTTTTCACACTTGTCTCAATACCTTGTCCAGTTTTTCAAAACACGTAGCACATTCACCATATCATTAGACTATGTGAACTAAACTGTGGATATTTTTGCATTGCTTTCATACTAAAGGCATTCAATCACCACTTCTTCCAAAATTCATGAATACCTCTCTCAGTCAGTGTTCACTACCAGCAAATGTTTGTACAAATACAGCAAATTTTGCAGACATTTAGATACTCTGTTCAAAACAGTTAACTTTCAGTTCAAAACCCAATACAATTCTGATCATTGCGGAAGGAAATATGCTGCATTTTGGCAGAAAAATGAAACTATATGCTTGAAATACGTAAGACAGATCATTCTGATTTGAGCAGAAAGTTTATTCAGTTTATTCATTTTTTTTGTTTGCAGCCTTGTTACCATCTATACAAAAGTGATCATACTTGCATTGAAATGTGCATGTATATAGGGTAAATATAGATGTAGTTGTCACTGAAGAGATTTTTCCACTATTACTGCTGTATATGTACTGTTGAAACACCTGGCTGTCATTTCAGTGAACAACCTATCCAGGTGTTTGTTGTTTGTGCCCCGTTACCACATATACAAAAGGGGCCACCTTTGGATTGGCATTTGCATTCTTTAGCCTTGGTGGGGAAAATGGATGCAGCCAGAGGTAGAGGAAGAAGACATTGTGGAAGAGCAAGAACAAGTGTGTCTGGTGAAATCAGAGCCACAGTCATTGATCATGTGGTAAATCATGGTCTGTCCCTGAGGGAATCAGGTTGAGGGTTCAACCAAACTTGCCTAGATCCACAGTCACTTCAATAGTGAGGATTTTCAGGCAAACCAACAAGTACTATACAGTATTTACAGCATTCTGACTGAAGGAGTTCAATTGATGTGTATATTACAGCAGTACTGTGATTTGAGAAGTCTCCAGGAAAAAGCAGATGTATCAGTGCATATTTGTCTTTGACTCACTACAGGACCCAGCGGTTACCTCACACAGTCACACAGGGGGAAGGGGAAGAATGTTTACACCTCAACAGGAGGATACAATAGTTGGGATGGTCATTGTCAACAACAGCATCAGGCTAAGAGAAATACGCAACAACATAATCGCAGACAAGAACATATTTCCAAACATTGACAGTGTAAGCACTACAACCATTTCAAGAGTGCTACAGAAACATCAGATCAGGATGAAACAGTTGTACACTGTCCCCTTTGACAGGAACTCTGAGGGTGTCAAGAAACTCAGGTACCAATATGAAGTTTATGAAGGTATATGTGAAGGTTTAGGACCACCACCCACATGAACAGATGCCACTTCTAGATGCAATGGCTGCTGGGTGTATGACATAACAGTGGAACACATCCAGGGCTGGATAAGGCACGCAAAAAGATGTTTTCCTCGGTGTATAGCAAGAGATAACATTCGGAGTGATGTTGATGAAAATCTATAGCCAAATGCAGAGGACAGGATGGATGGGCCAGGCCAACAGTAGACTTCTGATAGTGATAGGCAGACAATATATGTGCAAATTACTGTATATAGTGAAAATATTGCTTTTTGGTATGTATTTGTTATTGATTGTAATGTACTTTGAGTAATTGATTGTATTGTATTTTTCTTTTCTGAATTACAGTATATTGCACTGTGAGAACAAATGTCAAAATACTGTAAACCCTTTGAAGAATACTGTTGCTTTTGTGATTTGTTTCTTTATCATATATTGTTTTACATTACACAGTAAAAATTGTTATTCTGGGTTTCCAATATAGTAAAACATTAATTCATTTACAGTTTACTGTAAATTTACCACACTCAGTCATGACATCTATTGTGAGAGGCAAACCAACAGATCAGAAGTTTCTTTAGCTGCTTGGCTTGAAATATTTGTGGATGAAAAAATAGAGGAAAGGGAAACACATAATATATGTATTTAGCAATGCTCCAAGTTGTTTGTGTTTTGTAGTTCATTGAACATTGAGTGAAAAAGTAGTCTTATGGGAGAAAGCATGTGCTATAGTTATGGCAGCATGAGTCACTTTTGGGTGAAATATTAAGTGTTTTGGTGGTTGAAGTGCCTTTTGCACCAAAGGTTAACTGATTTGCTCAGGTGTGTGTTTCAAAAGCACACTGTGTGAAGAGTTTTGAAAAAGTGGACATGGTATTGAGACACGTGTGAAAACGATTGTAAAAAACTGTAACATTCAGTTCAAAACCCAATAAAATTCTGATCATTGTGGAAGGAAATATGCTGCATTTTGGCAGATAAATGAAACTATATGCTTGAAATATGTAAGACAGATCATTCTGATTTCAGCAGAAAGTTTATTCAGTTTATTCAATTTTTTTTGTTTGCAGCTTTGTTACCATCTATACAAAAGTGATCGTACTTGCATTGAAATGGGCATGTATATAGGGTAAATATAGATGTAGTTGTCACTGAAGAGATTTTTCCACTATTACTGCTGAAACACCTGGCTGTCATTTCAGTGAACAACCTACCCAGGTCTTTTTTGTTTGTGAAGACATTGTGGAAGAGCAAGAACAGTTGTGTCTGATGAAATCAGAGCCACAGTCATTGATCATGTGGTAAATCATGGTCTGTCCCTGAGGGAAGCAGGTTGAGGGTTCAACCAAACTTGCCTAGATCCACAGTGGCTTCAATAGTGAGGATTTTCAGGCAAACCAACAGGTACTTTACTGTATTTACAACATTCTGACTGAAGGAGTTCAATTGATGTGTATATTACAACAGTACTGTGATTTGAGAAGTCTCCAGAAAAAGCAGATGTATCAGAGCACATTTGTCTTTGACTCACTACAGGACCCATTGGTTACTTCACACAGTCACACAGGGGGAAGGGGAAGAATGTTTACGCCTCATCAGGGGGATACGATAGTTGGGATGGTCATTGTCAACAACAGCATCAGGCTAAGAGAAATATGCAACAACATAATCGCAGACAACAATTTCCAAACATTGACAGTGTAAGCACTACAACCATTTCAAGAGTGCTACAGAAACATCAGATCAGGATGAAACAGTTGTACACTGTCCCCTTTGACAGGAACTCTGAGGGTGTCAAGGAACTCAGATACAGATTAGTTTATGAAGGTATATGTGAACATGAACAGATGTCACTTCTAGATGCAATGGCTGCTGGGTGTATGGACATAACAGTGGAACACATCCAGGGCTGGATTAGTCACGCAAAGAGATGTTTTCCTCGGTGTATAGCAAAGAGATAACATTCGGAGTGATGTTGATGAAAATCTATGGCCAAATGCAGAGGACAGGATGGATGGGCCAGGCCAACAGTAGACTTCTGTTACTGATAGGCAGACAATATACATGCAAATTACTGTATATAGTGAAAATATTGCTTTTTGGTATGTATTTGTTATTGATTGTAATGTATTTTGAGTAATTGATTGTACTGTATTTTTCATTTCTGAATTACAGTATATTGCACTGTGAGAACAAACGTCAAAATACTGTAAACCCTCTTTTGTGATTTGTTTCTTTATCATATATTGTTTTACATTACACAGTAAAAATTGTTATTCTGGGTTTCCAATATAGTAAAACATTAATTCATTTACAGTTTACTCTAAACTTACCACACTCAGTCATGACATCTATTGTGAGAGGCAAACCAACAGATCAAAATTTTATTTAGCTACTTGGCTTGAAATATTTGTGGATGCAAAAATAGAGGAAAGGGAAACACATAATATATGTATTTAGCAATGCTCCAAGTTGTTTGTGTTTTGTAGTTCATTGAACATTGAGTGACAAAGTAGTCTTATGGGAGAAAGCATATGCTATAGTTGCGGCAGCAAGAGTCACTTTTGGGTGAAATATTAAGTGTTTTGGTGGTTGAAGTGCATTTTGCACCAAAGGTTAACTGATGTGCTCAGGTGTGTGTTTCAAAAGCACATTGTGTGAAGAGTTTTGAAAAAGTGGACATGGTATTGAGACAAGTGTGAAAACGATTGTAAAAAACTGTAGGACCACCACCCACATGAACAGATGTCACTTCTAGATGCAATGGCTGCTGGGTGTATGGACATAACAGTGGAACACATCCAGGGCTGGATTAGTCACGCAAAGAGATGTTTTCCTCGGTGTATAGCAAGAGATAACATTCAGAGTGATGTTGATGAAAATCTATGGCCAAATGCAGAGGACAGGATGGATGGGCCAGGCCAACAGTACACTTCTGATACTGATCGGCAGACAATATACATGCAAATTACTGTATATAGTGAAAATATTGCTTTTTGGTATGTATTTGTTATTGATTGTAAAGTATTTTGAGTAATTGATGGTATTGTATTTTTCTTTTCTGAATGACA
This sequence comes from Conger conger, assembly GCF_963514075.1. Taxonomy (NCBI): domain Eukaryota; kingdom Metazoa; phylum Chordata; class Actinopteri; order Anguilliformes; family Congridae; genus Conger; species Conger conger. Next base: position 3,374,352 of record NC_083760.1, on the reverse strand, counting down.
GTATATTGCACTGTGAGAATAAACATCTAAATACTGTAAACCCTCTGAAGAATACTGTTGCTTTTGTGATTTGTTTCTTTATCATATATTGTTTTACATTACACAGTAAAACAATTTATTCTGGGTTTCCAATATTGTAAAACATTAATTTACAGTTTACTGTAAATTTACCACACTCAGTCATGACTATTGTGAGAGGCAAACCAACAGATCAAGATTACTTAGCTGCTTGGCTTGAAATATTTGTGGATGCAAAAATAGAGGAAAGGGAAACACATAATATATATATCTAGCAATGCTCCAAGTTGTTTGTGTTTTGTAGTTCATTGAACATTGAGTGACAAAGTAGTCTTATGGGAGAAAGCATATGCTATATTTATGGCAGCATGAGTGGGTGAAATATTAAAATATTAAGTGTTTTGGTGGTTGAAGTGCATTTTGCACCAAAGGTTAACTGATGTGCTCAGGTGCATGTTTCAAAAGCACACTGTGTGAAGAGTTTTGAAAAAGTGGACATGGTATTGAGACAAGTGTGAAAACGATTGTAAAAAACTGTAACTTACTTTACAATGTGTCTGCTAATGAGTGAGTGTGTGTGCTGAGGACTACAGGAAGTCCTGTGCTGAGGACTACAGGAAGTCCTGTGCTGAGGACTACTGGATGTCCTGTGCTGAGGACTACAGGATGTCCTGTGCTGAGGACTACAGGAAGTCCTGTGCTGAGGACTACAGGAAGTCCTGTGCTCAGGCAGGTTCCACTCAGCTCAGCCGGGTCCGTCCTTCCATTCCTGTACTTAATGTTCTGGGTTTGTTTCTAAAGGGAGCATTACATTATATTACATTACATTACATTGCATTACATTACATTACATTGTTGGCATTTGGCAGACGCTCTTATCCAGAGTGACGTACAGTTGATTAGTCTGAGCAGGAGACAATCCTCCCCTGGAGCAATGCAGGGTTAAGGGCCATGCTCAATGGCTGTGCGGATCTTATTGCGGCTACACCGGGGATTAGAACCACAAACCTTGCGTGTCCCAGTCATTTACCTTCACCACTACACTACAGGCAGCATGTTTCTCACCATCACTGTGTCTCTGTCAAACATGAAAAATCCATGATAGTCACCCCACCCAGCTTTCACTTTCACAGGTAGTTCACCTTCGCTGCGTTTAATAATCCAAAGTCCAGTATCAAGGTGAGAAATGGCAGGCAGACACTACAGAATCACGGTGTTATTTTTTATCTTCATGAACTTCAAATTGGGTAAGAACTCCAACTTGCTTTGGTCGCTTGTTATAATTATGTATATAGTTAAAAAGTCAGAACCTTTTTCAGAGATTCAATCTTTAACCATCTTGTAAATATGAAAGATGAATCAGCAGTTGGCTATACTAACATAAACGTGTGGACTGTGAACTACAACACCGCACCTACTGAGAGCAGTTGAACGAGCGTTGCTATTTTGTGTGATTCACCAAGTGTTTTTACATTGCCTGGAACATTCTAACATGTTTCTAGACACTATTAGTAAATGAGTGGACATATTTTCAAAGACACTTAATATACTTCACCTATTAATGTTGGTGTAATCTAAGACTCTAAGTAGAGAACGGTCTCTGGTAAGAGACTGGTTGATTGACAACAAACTGTCTTTACATCTGGATAAGACGGAGTCCATTTTATTTGGCACTAAGTGCAAGCTTAAGAAAAGTGATACAATTCAGGTACAGTGTGAAGGAAATATTATGAAATCCAAAACTAGTGTCAAATGCAGCTACAATCCTATCTAAAACTGAAAAAAAAGCTGAAGTTTTTATAGCATTACACTCGTTTTATTTATATAAAGGTTAAGAAACTGTTAGTTTCCTCATTAATCCAGTGCCACTTTGACGATGCCCGGTCTGCATGCTATATTGGACTTTCCCAAAAACAAAATGCAGGTAGTGCAGAATAATTCCATCAGATACAAACTCAATGCTCTTCCTTCTGGAACAACCTGTGAGTGTATGTGTGTGAGAGTGTGTGAGTGTGTGTGTATGTGAGAGAGAGAGTGTGTGTGTGAGTGTGTATGTATGTGAGAGTGTGTATGTGTGTGTGTAAGTGTGTGTCAGTGTGTATATGAGAGATTGTATGTCTGTGTGTGAGTAGAGTGTGTGTGAGTGAGTGAGTGAGTGTGTGTGTGCGTATGCGTGCGTTTGTGTGTATGTATGTGTGTGAGTGTGTGTATGAGTGAGAGAGTGTTTGTGTGAGAGTGTGTTTGTGTGTGTGTGAGTGTGAGTGTGTGTGAGAGTGTGTATGTGAGAGAGTGTGTGTGTGTGAGAGAGAGTATGTGTTTGTGTGTGAGTGAATGTGTGTGTGTGACAGAGTGTGTGTGTTAGTGTGTAAGTGTGTGTGTGTGTGTATGTGTGAGTGAGCGAGAATGTGTGTTAGTGAGTATGTGAGTGCGTGTGTGTGTGTGTGAGTGTGTGTGTGTGTGTGTGTGTGAGTGTGTATGTTAGAGTTTTTGTGAGTGTGTGTGTGTATGTGAGAGAGAGTGTGTGTGAGAGTGTGTATGTTAGAGTTTTTGTGAGTGTGTGTGTGTATATGAGAGAGAGTGTGTGTGTGTGTGTGTGTGAGTGAGTGTATATGTGAGAGTGTGTATGTGTGAGTGTGTGTGTGTGTGTGGGTGTGTTTGAGTGCATATGTGTGTGTTTGTGAGTGAGTGAGAATGTGTGTGAGTGAGTGAGTGTGTGTGTGTGTGTGAGTGAGCGTGTGTGTGTGTGAGTGTGTAAGTGAGTGTGTGTGTGTGAGTGTGTGTGTGTGTGTGTGATTGTGAGTGAGAATGTGTGTGATTGAGTGTGTGAGTGTGTGTGAGTGTGTGTCGGTGTGTATGTGAGACAGAGTGTGTGTGTGTGTGTGTGTTGAGTGTGTATGTGAGAGAGTGTGTGTGTGTGAGTGAGTGTGTGTTTGAAAGAGAGAGAGTGTGTGTGTGTGTGTGTGTGTGTGTGTGTGTGTGTGTGTGTGCGTGCGTGGGAGTGTGTGTGAGTGTATGTGACAGAGAGTGTGTGTGTGAGTGTGTGTGTGTATGTGAGAGAGAGAGTGTGTGTGTGTCTGTGTGTGAGTGAGGAATACAGGAAGTTCTGTGCTCAGGCAGGTTCCACTCAGCTCCCACTCAGCTCAGCCGGGTCCGTCCTGCCATTCCTGTACTTAAAGTTCTGGGTTTGTTTCTAAAAAACAGCATTACATTACATTACATTACATTACATTACATTACTGGAATTTGGCAGACGCTCTTATCCAGAGCGACGTACAGTTGATTAGACTAAGCAGGAGACAATCCTCCCCTGGAGCAATGCAGGGTTAAGGGCCATGCTTAAGGGCCCAACGGCTGTGCGGATCTTATTGTGGCTACACCGGGATTAGAACCACCTACCTTGCGTGTCCCAGTCATTTACCTTAACCACTACACTGCAGGCAGCATGTTTCTCACCATCGCTGTGTCTCAATCAAACATGAAAAAATCCATGATAGTCACCCCACCCAGCTTTCACTTTCACAGGTAGTTCACCTTCGCTGCGTTTAATAATCCAAAGTCCAGTATCAAGGTGAGAAATGGCAGGCAGACACTACAGAATCACGGTGTTATTTTTTATCTTCCTGAACTTCAAATTGGGTAAGAACTCCAACTTGCTTTGTTCGCTTGTTATAATTATGTCTTGTGGGGTTAACAAGTCAGGACTACATCTTTAACCATCTTGTAAATATGAAAGATTAATCTGCAGTTGGCTATACTAACATAACCGTGTGGGCTGTAAACTACAGCACCGCACCTACTGAGAGCAGTTGAACGAGCGTTGCTATTTTGTGCGATTCACCAAGTGTTTTTACATTGCCTGGAACATTCTAACATGTTTCTAGACACTATTAGTAAATGAATGGACATATTTTCAGAGACACTTAATATACTTCACCTATCAATGTTGCTGTAATCTAAGACTCTTAGTAGAGAAAGGTTTCTTTTAAGAGACTGGTTCATTGATAACAAACTGTCTTTACACCTGGGCAAGACAGACGTTTTATTCATATTAAGGTTAAGAAACTGTTAGTTTCCTCATTAATCCAGCGCCACTTTGACGATGCCCGGTCTGCATGGTATATTGGACTTTCCCAAAAACAAAATGCAGGTAGTGCAGAATAATGCCATGAGATACATGCTCGATGCTCTTCCTTCTGGAACAACCTGCCCCTGCATATTGAAAACAAAAGTTATGGAGGCTTTGTGGGGTCTGATGGTTCACTTTGAATCGCGACTTTAACCATGGGAGTGGGGCTGCAGTTGGGGGCTAACAGGATTATCTTGTAATGTGTTTGTTTCCATTGAGGGCCAGTTTGGAAATAAGTGTTTTCAGTAATGCTTTTAAGTGCAATCATCTGGGATTCTGTGCCATGATACTCCGTTGAGTTGTTGTGCTTTTAAATTCATAATACAAATCTAATTTCATCAAATAAGACTCACTTTCACCCAAAGTGTAACATTTACAAAGCTAGGAGGTACAATGTCTGTGTGTGTCTCAGTCAGTACCTGTTCAAATTCTGTATATCCACTGAGAAAGGAGTGACCTTTGAACTGCAGATAAGAGCTTGTGGGTGTGGGTGGAACACCTTGCTACTGATTTATATGGGCAATGCTGAGACTGTGTGCATTCATCTGGTTGTAAAAGCAATGGTCTTTTTAATTTATTACTACCCTCTCATAGTTTCCTTAAACCATAAACCATGAAATGCAGAGAGCACACACCTGGGGTAGAGAGCACACACACCTGCTGGAGGAGAGAGCACACACACCTGGAGTAGAGAGCACACACACCTGCTGAAAAAATGAAATGGTTAATAATCCACATCAATGCCTCTCCCTCACTTTCCTGCAGGTGATTTCACACCTGAACTCATTGTTCAGGCTGATGGGAACTTCACACTAAGGCCAAATGTTGAGGGTTCCCTGGAGTACATTTTGTGGTTGTGGAATAATCACAAGGTGGTTGAATATGACCTGAAGACGGTGAGAGAATACAGAGAGTTTAAAGGACGGACAATCCTGAATGTCACAACAGGAGCCCTGACCCTCACACATCTCAGAGAGTCTGACAGTGGGGATTATGAGGGTGACCTGCAGGTCAAAAGAGAACTGATATACCATCATCAGAGGGTGACAGTGTTTGGTGAGTTTGCTTCTACAACCCAGTTCATTAGGGGCTTTCATCACAGAGATCTTAGTCATATGTTCTGAGCAAATGTGTTTGCTTCTGGAAAAGCATTTTAAGCCATTTTGGTGTGGCATGCTCTGTCCAAGAAGGTAGAAGTTCATGAGCTGGTATGTAACTGCACAGGAATGAGTGTGAATATTGATAAGCAATACTGCAGGGATACGTCTAGTTTTACAGAGTTTTCAACCTGAACATTTTCAGGAAAACAACTGCTCTTCATTTGGGGCATGTGCATTAGTCCATGAAAGACAATACTCACGTAGGCTTTGTGGTAAGACGCCTTTGTTTCCCATGTAGATGCTGTAGATAAACCTACAGTCACCTGCCAGGTGAACAGGACCTCAGTAACCCTGCTGTGCTCTGGGGACGACAGACCTGACACTCAGTACAGGTGGGAGGGGCCTGCCATAGAGCCCCAGCCAGGGCCCCAGCTGAAGATAGTGGCAGCAGAGACATCTGACTCAGTCTACACCTGTGTGCTCAACAACCCTGTGAGTGAGAGCAGAACAGAGCTTCCTGTAAAGAGCTGCTTCCCTGCACCAGGTAAGGCCACACAGCCATGTAGGGCCTGATCACAGGCCTGCTGTCCTGCTGCAACAGCTAATCCTCACTTCACAGGTTTGGACAGCTGCTCCAGTAATGCAGTTCTGTGGTTTTAACTCCAGCTGAACACACTGCAGCTGAAACAAAGTTTAAAAGGTGTTCATGTGCTGCAGTTCTGCTGTGGTTACATGCCTCTACTGTCCAGTTTTGTGGGAGATTTTGTGTGCTTTTAAATTCCTCATTAAAATCTAATTTAATCTTATAAGTCTCACTTTCACCCAAAGTGCTACATTTACAAAGCTAGGAGGTACACTGTCTGTGTGTGTCTCAGTCAGTACCTGTTCAAATTCTGTATATCCACTGAGAAAGGAGTGACCTTTGAACTGCAGATAAGAGCTTGTGGGTGTGGGTGGAACGCCTTGCTACTGACTTATATGGGCAATGCTGAGACTGTGTGCATTCATCTGGGTGTAAAAGAAATGGTGTAATTTACTGCTACCCTCTGCTGGAGAAGCAGATTGTCTCAGCCCTGCCTACTGGGGTAGAGAGCACACACACCTGCTGGTGTAGAGAGCACACACACCTGCTGGAGGAGAGCACACACACCTGCTGGAGGAGAGAGCACACACACCTGCGGTAGAGAGGCACACACCTCAGCAGACAGATGGCTTTATTTGACTTTATTGTGTAGGTTTATTCGATTTTTTTGCCCAGAACCCATGAGGGGGAAGGGCAAAGACATTTTTTTATTCATCTTGTGTTGGTGTTGGCGCTCTCTCTCTCTCTACATGGGGTAAACGACTGGGAACATCCCGGAAGTGCTGCATCTCCCTCCCAGGAGAGTCCCTTGGTGTGTGACAGCCAGGTTTCATCACTTAGTGTCAGCCCAGGAACCAAACTGAACAAGCCACCACCTTTCAGCTTCTCATTCCACTGTGCCTGTAGACCAGCTAACTTCAGACTCACTCATCAACAGACTCTGTAGACCAGCTAGCTTCAGACTCACTCATGAGCAGACTGTAGAGGGCACACATTTTGCTTTCTTTTGTCAAGATTTGCATGTAATATACACACATTTTCTGGAGCAAAATATTTTCAGGCTTTGGTCTTTTTTTTTTTTTTATCATTAACTGAAAAAATGAAATGGTTAATAATCCACATCAATGCCTCTCCCTCACTTTCCTGCAGGTGATTTCACACCTGAACTCATTGTCCAGTCTAATGGGACCTTCACACTACAGCCAAATGTTCAGGGTTTCCTGGAGTACATTTTGTGGAAGTGGAATAATCACACGGTGGTTGAATTTGACCAGAAGAAGGTGAGAGAATACAGAGAGTTTAAAGGACGGACAATCCTGGATGTCACAACAGGAGCCCTGACCCTCACACATCTCAGAGAGTCCGACAGTGGGGAGTATGAGGGTCAGATGCAGGTCAAAGAAGAAGTGATGTATCATTATCAGAGGGTGACAGTGTTTGGTGAGTTTGTTTCTACAGAAGGACCAAACCATCATTTGGGGCAAGTGCATTAGTCCATGAAAGACAATACTCACGTAAGCTTTGTGGTAAGAAGCCTTTGTTTCCCATGTAGATGCTGTAGATAAGCCTACAGTCACCTGCCAGGTGAAAGGGACCTCAGTAACCCTGCTGTGCTCTGGGGACGACAGACCTGACACTCAGTACAGGTGGGAGGGGCCTGCCATAGAGCCCCAGCCAGGGCCCCAGCTGAAGATAGAGGCAGCAGAGACATCTGCCTCAGTCTACACCTGTGTGCTCAACAACCCTGTGAGTGAGAGCAGAACAGAGCTTCCTGTAAAGAGCTGCTTCTCTGCACCAGGTAAGGCCACACAGCCATGTAGGGTCTGATCACAGGCCTGCTGTCCTGCTGCAACAGCTAATCCTCACTTCACAGGTTTGGACAGCTGCTCCAGTTGTAATGCAGTTCTGTGGTTTTACCTCCAGCTGAACACACTGCAGTTGAAACAAAGTTTAAAAGGTGTTCATGTGCTGCAGTTCCCCTGTGGTTACATGCCTCTACTGTCCAGTTTTATGGGAGATAAATGATTTTTGTTGCTGCTACCATGGGAATCCTGTGGGTCCCATGTTGCACGTTTCAATAGATCAAAATGGTTGAGCATTTTATGTTTTTCTTTTTGTGTTTAGAAAGTTCCTCCTTCATCATTCCCTTAGTCATTGTCCTCCTCATCATCATCATCATCAGTATTGTGGGATTCATTTACTGTAAGAACTGCTACAGAAGTAAGTGTCCTTCCAAATAACACATTCACTTATATTAATAAATGCATTTATGTGCAGATACCACTGTTTCTGAAGCAGTTACTCAAGACTGAATTCAGTAAGATTGCACTCCTGTCATGAAATCTGCAGAATCACTCTAAAATTGTGGGACTTTCAAAGCACATACATTACCATAACTATATCCATCACTAATAATAATAATTATATGCTTACATTGTAGAAAGAAAAAAGGATATTGAAGTTGTATCTGAGGGTAAGTTGTAAAAGATTTGGTGACGGCTCTGTTTATACTGCTGTGAAACAATGAGTAATCAATATTTCATATTCTCATATTGTAGAAGAGACAAGACTCAAAGGGGAAGATGTTGAAGCTGCAATGGAAGGTAAGCTGTAGAATAGTGTTACTCACTCTGGCCTTTGGGCTGCAGATTATATTATTGTTCCCGTGACTTTATGTCTGAATTTAAAACACAACTGTATCTGGAAGTGCCCGGAAAAATAAATATTATTATACATACTTGTTTTTGCTTTTACGGTACTCAAAATTAATACGTTTGTGGAACATTTCTTTTGAAACAGAAAAACAACAACTATTATCAACAGACACTGAAAACCCTGAGGAAACTCAAGGTAAGGAACAGTGTTATGTACGGGGGTATGTGTGGTTCTAGTCTCGTGCAGCAGGTGGAGCCAGGAGGTGTACCCTGCACTGATTACTAACCCGCCACACCTGCCATAGGCTGGAGTATATAAACCCCTGCCCTTCCTCCTCATGCTCTCTCTCTTTGTCTTGGCAGTCAGCTCTGCAGCAGCAGGGCCTTCAACCTCCACCATTTGGTTTTGAGCAGTTCATAGTTACAATAAATTTAGTTATTTTCAAACACTTTAACAGTGTCTGTTTCCATTATGTTATATTCCCTGAGCCAGGGTTGTAACAACAGTTAATTATGCACTGAACACAAATGTGTCTCAAAATGAAACCATATATTATAGATATACAGTGGGAGCAATAATTATTTGATCCCTTGCGGATTTTGTAGGTTTGCCCACTTACAAAGAATGGAACTGTGTAGAATTTTAATCATAGGTACATTTTAACATTGAGAGACAGAATATCACAAAATAATCCACAATAACAACATCATATAAATGTTATACATTTAATATCATATTCATATATTCACATGAAATAAGTATTTGATCCATAGAACAATAGGACTTAATACCTGGTGGAGAAACCTTTGTTGGCAAGCACAGAGGTCAGATGTTTGTTGTAGTTTTTCACCAGGTTTGCACAGATCTTGGGAGGGATCACTCCTCTTTGCAGATCCTCCAAATCTCCAAATCCTTAAGGTTCCGAGGCTGTCGCTTGGCAACTCAAAGCTTCAGCTCCCTCCACAGATTTTCGATGGGACTTAGGTCTGGAGACTGGCTAGGCCACTCCAGGACCTTAATATGCTTCTTTTTGAGCCACTCCTTTGTTGCCTTGGCCATATGTTTTGGGTCATTGTCATGTTGGAAGACCCATCCACGACCCATTTTCAGTGCTCTCACTGAGGGAAGGAGGTTGTCGCCCAAAATTTCCTGGTACATGGCCCCATTCATCCTCCCCTCAATATGTCCTGTCCCCTTAGCTGAGAAACACCCCCAAAGCATAAGGTTTCCACCTCCATGCTTCACAGTGGGGATGGTGTTCTTGGGGTTGTACTCAGCATTTCTCTTCCTCCAAACACGGCGAGTCGAGTTGATGCCAAATAGCTCTATTTTGGTCTCATCTGACCACATCACCTTCTCCCAAGCCTCCTCTGGATCATCCAGGTGTTCTTTGGCAAACTTCAGACGGGCTTGTACATGTGCCTTCTTCAGCAGAGGAACCTTGCGTTTGCAGCAGGATTTAAATCCTTCACTGTGTAGAGTGCTACTGATGGTTCTCTTCGTGACTGTGGTCCCAACTGCCTTCAGGTCATTAACAAGCTCCTCCTGTGTAGTACTGGGCTGATCCCTGATCTTTCTCATGATCATTGATATCCCACAAGGCGAGATCTTGCGTGGAGCCCCAGACCAATGGAGATTGGCGGTGACTTTGTGTTTATTCCATTTTCTAATAATTGCTCCAACAGTTGTTAACTTCTCACCAAGCTGCTTACTTATTTTCTTGTAGCCCATCCCAGCCGTGTGCAGGTCTACAATTCCTGATGTCCTTAGACAGCTCCTTTGTCTTGGCCATGGTGGAAATGTTGGAATCTGATTGATTGTGTGGACAGGTGTCTTTTATACAGCTACATAATGATGTAACGAGTTGACACTGGTGTTTTGGGTATTGAGTTGAGATTAGGAGTGCTTCTTAATGGAAAACTAACTGGTCTGTAGGAGCCAGAATTATTTCTGATTGGTAGGGGATCAAATACTTATTTCATGCAAAAATACGATAATAAATTGATAACATTTATATGATGTTGTTATTGTGGATTATTTTGTGATATTCTGTCTCTCAATGTTAAAATGTACCGATGATTAAAATTCTACACACTTCCATTCTTTGTAAGTGGGCAAACCTACAAAATCAGCAAGGGATCAAATAATTATTGCTCCTACTGTATTGCAATACCTATTTCAGGGGTGAGGTCCATTACATTGCAGCTCAGTGAGTTCAGAAGAGGAATTGAAATAACGCTCCAAGTCATGAATTGAATTCCACATTTGTTGAGTGAGCCTCCCTGTGTTTGTACAGTACTCACCACATGCAGATATGTCCTGTGTTTCTCCAGGAGGAGTTGAGGACAGAGTGAAGCCACATGGAGACATGATGAGGCCAGCTCAGGCCCATGATGAGCAGCTCAGAGGGGCTGATGGGAGAGCTGCACTTTCACAGGACGAGAGTCAGACAGGTGAGTACAGAGAAGCAGCAGGTAACCTGCCCATCACCTGCTTTACATCATATTTCATATTTTATTTCTTCACAGAATCACTAATTCTGGGGGAATATTCTGCAGAGAGAGGAGTGAAGACTGAGGGAGGGAACTCACCTAAACTCCCCTCCTCTGGTACTGTCCCGTTCAGCACCCAATCTGCTCCTCCACCCAAAACAGGACATGAAGAGGACACCACCCACACCCTATCTGCTGCTCCACCCAAAACAGGACATGAAGAGGACACCAGGACTCAGCTTAAGGGGAGAAGCAAGAAGGAAGTGGAAGAGGAGAAGAAAGAGGATGAAGAAGAAGAGGAAGAAGAAGAAGAAGAAGAAGAAGAAGAAGAAGAAACAGCAGAAGCCAATGAGACAGCAGGATCCCAGAGGCAGAGGGAGGAAGGGAGGGGGCAGGATGGAGGGAGGGATGAGGGAGGAGCTCAGCCCAGGAGACCCCAAGAGCAGATGCAGCACCGGAGCCGGATGGATCCCACAGAACACCTGATGAGACTGTTGGGGCTTCACAGCAGAGTCGGACCGTTGAGTACAGAGACACAGCAGGTAACATTCTCAATGAGACACGCCCACAGGTAACATTCTCAATGAGACACGCCCACAGGTAACATTCTCAATGAGACACGCCCACAGGTAACATTCTCAATTAGACACGCCCACAGGTAACATTCTCAATGAGACACGCCCACAAGTAACATTCTCAATTAGACATGCCCACAGGTAACATTCTCAATTAGACACGCCCACAGGTAACATTCTCAATTAGACACGCCCACAGGTAACATTCTCAATTAGACACGCCCACAGGTAACATTCTCAATGAGACACGCCCACAGGTAACATTCTCAATTAGACACGCCCACAGGTAACATTCTCAATTAGACACGCCCACAGGTAACATTCTCAATTAGACACGCCCACAGGTAACATTCTCAATTAGACACGCCCACAGGTAACATTCTCAATTAGACACGCCCACAGGTAACATTCTCAATTAGACACGCCCACAGGTAACATTCTCAATGAGACACGCCCACAGGTAACATTCTCAATGAGACACGCCCCCAGGTAACATTCTCAATGAGACACGCCCACAGGTAACATTCTCAATGACAGACACGCCCACAGGTAACATTCTCAATGAGACACGCCCACAGGTAACATTCTCAATGAGACACGCCCCCAGGTAACATTCTCAATGAGACACGCCCACAGGTAACATTCTCAATGACAGACACGCCCACAGGTAACATTCTCAATGACAGACACGCCCACAGGTAACATTCTCAATGACAGACACGCCCACAGGTAACATTCTCAATGAGACACGCCCACAGGTAACATTCTCAATGACAGACACGCCCACAGGTAACATTCTCAATGAGACACGCCCACAGGTAACATTCTCAATGACAGACACGCCCACAGGTAACATTCTCAATGAGACACGCCCACAGGTAACATTCCCAATGAGAGACACGCCCACAGGTAACATTCTCAATGACAGACACGCCCACAGCTAACATTCTCAATGAGAGACACACCCAGTTGCTCCTGGTGATCCTCTTGTGTGCAGGTGCACTTCAGCAGATTTGACTTATTTCTCAATAGAATCATTAGATCAGGGTGAATATTCTTAAAGGTACGATAGGTGAGATTTTTGTGTTAAAATATTATTACAAGACCATTGTAAATCCCTTCCTATCATTGAAAAAGGCTCACTGACGTGTTGACTCACCCTCTGCCTGTGTTTATAGTCTTTAATTTCAATGTCCTTGATAAAAATCAGGATCAGATTCTCACCTGTGAGCCTCTCAGTGTTTGTACAGTATTCACCACATGCAGAGTTCACAGTTTCCTGTGTTTCTTCAGGAGCTCAGGAAATAGTGAAGCGATATGAAGCCCAGAGCAGGCCAGCTCAGACCCATGACCCTCCTCCCTGCCGCCCTAAAGCTGCCCCCCCACAGAGTAAGGTCCCGGCTTCAGAGCAGAGTAAGGTCCCAGCTTCAGAACAGAGTAAGGTCCCAGCTTCAGAACAGAGTAAGGTCCCGGCTTCAGAACAGAGTAAGGTCCCAGCTTCAGAACAGAGTAAGGACCAGGAAGGGGAGACAAGAAGAGGAACAGGAGTCAATCAGACAGCAGGATCCCACACCCCATCTGCTGCTCCACCCAAAACAGGAAATGAAGAGCATACCAGGACTCACCTTAAGGGGACCTGGAGAACCAAAAGGGAAGACAAGAAGGAAGATGAAGATAAAGAAGAAACATCCATCCATCCATCCATCCATTATACTAACCCGCTAATCCTGAACAGGGTCGCAGGGGGGCTGGAGCCTATCCCAGCATAGATTGGGCAAAAGGCAGGAATACACCCTGGACAGGTCCCCAGTCCATCGCAGGGCACACACCATTCACTCACACATTCATACTTATGGGCAACTTAGACTCTCCAATCAGCCTAACCTGCATGTCTTTGGACTGTGGGAGGAAACCCACGCGAACACGGGGAGAACATGCAAACTCCACACAGAGAGGCCCCGGCCAACGGGGATTCGAACCCAGGACCTCCTTGCTGTGAGGCGGCAGTGCTCCCCACTGCACCATCCGTGCCGGCGCTCTGAACAACAGGAGGCGATATCCAGCACCAGGGCCGGCGCCGGCTCACTTCCCAGCGGCTAGGTGCAGCCGGGGCTCCTCTTACAGAGCTGAACTCTGGAGCAGCGGCAGCAGAACAGTCCGGGTCACGGGCCAGTAGCCACCGACCGAAGGACAGGGGGAGGCAGCGCGCATGGGAAGGGGGAATTGCTTTGTTATTTTGTTGGGTTTATTTTATTTTATTTTTTCTTTCTTTTTTTGTGTAGTGAGGCCCAGTCAGGAGGTGTGGGCTCACTACCTTTATTATTGCCTTATTTGTGTGTTTGTGTGTGTGTGTGTGTGTGTGAGGTGGGAGTGCATGTGAGACCCTGCCTGAGTTCAGTGATTCCCCCAGTTAGAGAGTAGAGGTCCCCCAGTTAGAGGGTAGAGGTCCCCCCCCCTTCTGGGCGGGGCTGTGGCGCAGGGGTGGCCTGAGTGGGACACTTGTGGTTGAAACTTTTGGGCGTGTGCACGTGTGAGGGGTAACCCTTAGTGCCTTTGTGTGTTGTGCTGTGTGTGTGTGCTCCTGCCTGTGTGGGGCTCTGTGGGGGAGGGGGGGGGTGCCTAGTAGGTGGGACTTGGGGGAAGTAGGCAGGGTGGGGTTGGTGCGAGGTTGTGGCGTGCTCTGTTTTTTTAATAATAAATAGAATAAAATGTTTTGCCCTTTACCTGCGTTGTCCTGAGCTCCTTGTGGTGGGTGGGTTCTGCACAGAAAATAATAGTCAGCTGGTGCTTTTCCCGCTCCTGACTTAACCAAGCATTCTCTGTGTAACATTGAGTGTCAGTAAGGGAAACCACACAAATCAAGTATAACAATTTATTTTATCAGGTAGGTCACTTAGGTAATAACATTCCAAATAAAATATACATAAAAGTATTACAAAAGAAACCAAATCACAGAGTCTTAAAAGTCATACCTGGTAATAAAGACTGCATATGGGGGTCTGGCTACAGACCCGCCCTGATCCCTTGGTTTCCCCTGCTTATAAGCTGAAACCAGGCCTTTGATCTCCAACTAAAAATGGTCCAAATCCAAATTTAGTCAATTCAGATTTAGAAGCATTGCTCTCCAGGTGGTGGTTGCTGGTCAAGAGATAGAGACAGGTGGCTTCAAGGGGACAGGTTTCCACAGTTCTTCCCAGGTTCATGAATGGCTACCAAGTCCTAGGTTTACTGTTGTGGAAATTATACCATTGCACCAGTCGCATTGAACAAGCAAATCAATACGAAACATGAATATACCCTAAACCTGCTTTGTCATGGAACATCCCATGCTTAATTAATTCCGTGACTGAACCCTGAGAGTATTGGGACAGAGGGATAGACAAGAGAACAGATCTTCCCTTGTCAGCCCTTTGTGCACTTTAAAAAGGTGCAGAGAAGGGACTATGGCCCACTTGAATAGAATTGTGTGTTGTTGTGGAAGGTTGTAAACTTTTATGGCACCACCACCAGAGGAACACCACTTCACCAGTCCACTGACAGTGTGTAACAGTGCAACTATTAAAGGGTATTCCAGCCAGCCAGCCTTACACATAGATGCACCTCCTCAAACATTTTCTTCTCTTGGGCCAAACAAGTCTGCCATGTTGGATAATCCACAATCTGGGATTTTTTGTAAATCACTTGGATTAATCTCCTCCCATGCCGTTTGACAGCCTGACATGCAGCATACATTTGTTCAGGAGACGTTCCTTTATCAAAGTTGTTAAAAGGAAGTTGCCATTCCATAGACATGGGTCAGCCAATTAACTTTCAGTGGGTGTGGGCTTTTACAAAAATGCTATAAATCACAAATGCTTTCACATTAAAGGATATGATTTTGTATATACATTGACACGCACACAAAAGCTGTTACTGACTAAATCCAAACCCATGTTAGCAATATAGAGCTCAAATACTTCTTAAAAAATGTAAAGAAAAATAAATCTCCCTGTGTCTGTGTGGGCTTCCTCCGTCACAGTCTCTGTGCTCAGCTAATGCTGCGCTGCTTTAGGGAATTACTGCTGTCCACTATGTTTACAGATGATGCAGGTGTAGTCCAGATCCAGCACATTCATCCACCCAAAACAGAGTGTGTGTGTGTGTGTGTGTGTGTGTGTGTGTGTGTAAGAGAGTGTGTCTGTGTGTGTGAGTGAGTGTGTGAGTGCATGTCTGTGCGTGTGTGAGTGAGAATGTGTGGGAGTGAGTGTGTGAGTGAGGTGTGTGTGTGAGTGAGAATGTTTGTGAGTGCGTGTATGTGTGTGTGTGTGCGTGTGCGTGTGCGCGTTTGTCTGTATGTATGTGTGTGTGTGTGTGTGAGTACCAAGTCCATGATAGTCACCCCACCCAGCTTTTACTTTCACAGGTAGTTCACCTTCGCTGCGTTTAATAATCCAAAGTCCAGTATCAAGGTGAGAAATGCCAGGCAGACACTACAGAATCACAATGTTATTTTTTATTTTCATGAACTTCAAATTGGGTAAGAACTCCAACTTGCTTTGGTCGCTTGATATAATTATGTCTTGTGGGGTTAACAAGTCAGAACCTTTTTCAGAGATTACATCTTTAACCATCTTGTAAATTTGACAAATTAATCTGCAGTTGGCTATATTAATATGACCGTGTGGACTGTCAACTACTGCACCGCGCCTACTGAGAGCAGTTGAACGAGCCTTGCTATTTTGTACGATTCTCCAAGTGTTTTTACATTGCCTGGAACATTCTAACATGTTTCTAGACACTATTAGTAGACGAGTGGACATATTTTCAAAGACACTTAATATACTTCACCTATCAATGTTGCTGTAATCTAAGACTCTTAGTAGAGAACAGTCTCTGGTAAGAGACTGGTTGTTTGACTACAAACTGTCTTTACATCTGGATAAGACAGAGTCCATTTTATTTGGCACGAAGCACAAGCTTAAGAAAAGTGGTACAATTCAGGTCCAGTGTGAAGGAAATATTATTGAATCCAAAACTAGTTTCAAATCTGTCTCTGGGGAGGAAAATGCAGCTACAATCCTTTCTAAAACTGCAAAAAAAGCAGACGTTTTTACACTTACACTTATTTAAATTAAGGTTCAGAAACTGTTAGTTTCCTCATTAATCCAGCGCCACTTTGACGATGCCTGGTCTGCATGCTATATTGGACCATATAGCAAAAACAAAACGCAGGTAGTGCAGAATAATGCCATCAGATACATGCTCAATGCTCTTCCTGCTGGAACAACCTGCCCCTGCATATTTAAAACAAAGGTTACGGGGACTTTGTGGGGCGTGCTGATGGTTCACTTTGAATCGTGACTTTAACCATGGGACCGTGGGGTTGCAGTTGGGGGCTAACAGGTTTATCTTGTAATGTGTGACCAGTTTGGAAATAAGTGTTTTCAGTAATGCTTTTAGGTTCTATCATCTGGAATTCTGTACCTGTTCAAATTCTGCATATCCACTGAGAAAGGAGTGACCTTTGAACTGCAGATAAGAGCTTGTGGGTGTGGGTGGAACACCTTGCTACTGACTTATATGGGCAATGCTGAGACTGTGTGCATTCATCTGGTTGTAAAAGCAATGATCATTTTAATTTACTACTACCCTCTCATAGTTTCCTTGTGCAAAATCCTTAAACCATAAACCATGAAATGCAGTGTTATGAATGGGTTTGTAAAAGTTGTATAGGCCAGTGTGACTTGTGGTCTGCTGGAGAAGAAGATTGTCTCGGCCTGCCTGCTGCTGGACGAGAGCTCATACACCTGCTGGTGTAGACAGCACACACACCTGCTGGACGAGAGCACACACACCTGCTGGTAGAAAGCACACACCTGGGGTAGAGAGCACACACACCTGCTGAAGAAATGAAATGGTTAATAATCCACATCAATGCCTCTCCCTCACTTTCCTGCAGGTGATTTCACACCTGAACTCATTGTCCAGTCTGATGGGAACTGCACACTACAGCCAAATGTTCAGGGTTTCCTGGAGTACATTGTGTGGAAGGTTAATAATCACAAGGTGGTTGAGTTTGACCTGAAGACGGTCATAGAATACAGAGAGTTTAAAGGACGGACAATCCTGAATGTCACAACAGGAGCCCTGACCCTCACACATCTCAGAGAGTCCGACAGTGGAGAGTATGAGGGTGAGCTACAGGTCAAAGGAGAACTGACACACCATCATCAGAGGGTGACAGTGTTTGGTGAGTTTGCTTCTACAACCCAGTTCATTCGGGGCTTTCATCACAGAAAACTTAGTCATATGTTCTGAGAAAATGTGATTGCTACTGAAATGCATTTTAACACCATTTTGGTGTGAATGGGTGTGAATATGTATAAGCAATACTACAGGTAGAGTGCATCCGGAAAGTATTCACAGCGCTTCACTTTTCCCACATTTTGTTATGTTACAGCCTTTTTCCAAAATTGAATGAATTCATTTTTTTCCTCAAAATTCAACACACAACACCCCATAATGACAACATGAAAGAAGTTTTTTTTCAAATTTTTTCTAATTTATTAAAAATAAAAAACTAAGAAATCACATGTACATAAGTATTCACAGCCTTTGCCATGAAGCTCAAAATTGAGCTCAGGTGCATCCTGTTTCCACTGATCAACGTTGAGATGTTTCTACAGCTTAATTGGAGTCCACCTGTGGTAAATTCAGTTGATTGGACATGATGAAGGCACACACCTGTCTATATAAGGTCCCACAGTTGACAGTGCATGTCGGAGCACAAACCAAGCATGAAGTCAAAGGAATTGTCTGTAGACCTCCGAGACAGGATTGTCTCGAGGCACAAATCTGGGGAAGGGTACAGAAAAATTTCTGCTGCTTTGAAGGTCCCAATGAGCACAGTGGCCTCCATCATCTGTAAATGGAAGAAGTTCGGAACCACCAGGACTCTTCCTAGAGCTGGCCGCCCGTCTAAACTGAGCAATCGGGGGAGAAGGGCCTTAGTCAGGGAGGTGACCAAGAACCCGATGGTCACTCTGTCAGAGCTCCAGCGTTCCTCTGTGGATAGAGGAGAACCTTCCAGAAGGACAACCATCTCTGCAGCAATCCACCAATCAGGCCTGTATGCTAGAGTGGCCAGACAGAAGCCACTCCTTAGTAAAAGGCACATGGCAGCCCGCCTGGAGTTTGCCAAAAGGCACCTGAAGGACTCTCAGACCATGAGAAACAAAATTCTCTGGTCTGATGAGACAAAGATTGAACTCTTTGGCGTGAATGCCAGGCATCATGTTTGGAGGAAACCAGGCACCGCTCATCACCTGGCCAATACCATCCCTACAGTGAAGCATGGTGGTGCAGCATCATGCTGTGGGGATGTTTTTCAGCGGCAGGAACTGGGAGGCTAGTCAGGATTGAGGGAAAGATGAATGCAGCAATGTACAGAGACATCCTGGATGAAAACCTGCTCCAGAGCGCCTCAGACTGATCTCAGACTGGGGCGACGGTTCATCTTTCAGAAGCACACAGCCAAGATATCAAAGGAGTGGCTTCAGGACAACTCTGTGAATGTTCTTGAGTGGCCCAGCCAGAGCCCAGACTTGAATCCAATTGAACATCTCTGGAGAGATCTGAAAATGGCTGTGCACCGACACTCCCCATCCAACCTGATGGAGGTTGAGAGGTGTTGCAAAGAGGAATGGGCGAAACTGCCCAAAGATAGGTGTGCCAAGCTTGTGGCATCATATTCAAAAAGACTTGAGGCTGTAATTGCTGCCAAAGGTGCATCAACAAAGTATTGAGCAAAGGCTGTGAATACGTATGTACATGTGATTTCTAAGTAAAAAAAAAAAAAAAAGAATTTGCAAAAATTTCAAAAAAACTTCTTTCATGTTGTCATTATGGGGTGTTGTGTGTAGAATTTTGAGGGAAAAAATGAATTTATTCCATTTTGGAATAAGGCTGGAACATAACAAAATGTGGGAAAAGTGAAGCGCTGTGAATACTTTCCGGATGCACTGTATACGTCTAGTTTAGAGTTCTCAACCTGAACGTTTTCAGGAAAGACAGTTTGAGGCATGTGCATTAGTTCATGAAACACAATTCTCAAATAAGCTTTGTGGTAAGAAGCCTTTGTTTCCCATGTAGATGCTGTAGATAAACCTACAGTCGCCTGCCAGGTGAACAGGACCTCAGTAACCCTGCTGTGCTCTGGGGACGACAGACCTGCCACTCAGTACAGGTGGGAGGGGCCTGCCATAGAGCCCCAGCCAGGGCCCCAGCTGAAGATAGAGGCAGCAGAGACATCTGACTCAGTCTACACCTGTGTGCTCAACAACCCTGTGAGTGAGAGCAGAACAGAGCTTCCTGTAAAGAGCTGCTTCCCTGCACAAGGTAAGGCCACACAGCCATGTAGGGCCTGATCACAGGCCTGCTGTCCTGCTGCAACAGCTAATCCTCACTTCACAGGTTTGGACAGCTGCTCCAGTTGTAGTGCAGTTCTGTGGTCCAGGGGTCTAAACCTGAGGTTTTAACTCCAGCTGAACACACTGCAGTTGAAACAAAGTTTTAAAGGTGTTCATGTGCTGCAGTTCCCCTGTGGTTACATGTCTCTACTGTCCAGTTTTTGGGAGATTTTGTGTGCTATTAAATTCCTCATTAAAATCAAATTTAATCTTATAAGTCTCACTTTCACCCAAAGTGTAACATTTAAGAAGCTAGGAGGTACACTGTCTGTGTGTGTCTCAGTCAGTACCTGTTCAAATTCTATATATCCACTGAACTGGTGTAGAGAGCACACACACCTGGGGTGGAGAGAGCACACACACCTGCAGGTGGAGAGAGCACACACACCTGGGGTGGAGAGAGCACACACACCTGCTGGAGGAGAGAGCACACACACCTGCTGGAGGAGAGAGCACACACACCTGCTGGTGGAGAGAGCACACACACCTGCTGGTGGAGAGAGAGCACACACCTGCTGGAGGAGAGAGCACAAACCTGCTATAGGAGAGAGCACACACACCTGCTGGAGGAGAGAGCACACACACCTGCTGGTGGAGAGAGCTCACACACCTGCTGGTAGAGAGAACACACACACCTGCTGGTGGAGAGAGCACACACACCTGGGGTAAAGAGAGCACACACACCTGCTGGAGTAGAATGCACACACACCTGGTGGGGGAGAGAGCACACACACCTGCGGTAGAGAGGCACACACATCAGCAGACAGATGGCCTTATTTGAGTTTATTGTGTCGGTTAATTTTATTTTTTTGCCCAGAACCTATGAGGGACATTGGTGAAGATCTCTTATGATTTATTTTGTGTTGTTGTTGGCGCTCTCTCTCTCTACATGGGGTAAACGACAGGAACATCCCAGAAGTGCTGCATCTCCCTCCCAGGGCGGTCCCATGGCGTGTGACAGCCAGGTTTCATCACCTAGTGTCAGCCCAGCAACCAAACCGAGCCTCCACCTTTCAGTTTCTCATTTCACTGTGCCTGTAGACCAGCTAACTTCAGACTCACTCATGAACAGACTCTGTAGACCAGCTAACTTCAGACTCACTCATGAACACACTCTGTAGACCAGCTAACTTCAGACTCGCTCATGAACAGACTCTGTTGACCAGCTAACTTCAGACTCACTCATGAACACACTCTGTAGACCAGCTAACTTCAGACTCACTCATGAACACACTCTGTAGACCAGCTAACTTCAGACTCACTCATGAACAGACTCTGTAGAGGGCACACATTTTGCTTTCTTTTGTCGAGATTTGCATGTGATATACACACATTTTCTGGAGCAAAATATTTCTAGACTTTGGTTTTTCTTTTCTTTTTTTTATCATTAACTGAAAAAATGGTTAATAATCCACATCAATGCCTCCCCCTCACTTTCCTGCAGGTGATTTCACACCTGAACTCATTGTCCAGTCTAATGGGACCTTCACACTAAGGCCAAATGTTCAGGGTTTCCTGGAGTACATTGTGTGGAAGAGGAATAATCACAAGGTGGTTGAGTTTGACCAGAAGAAGGTGAGAGAATACAGAGAGTTTAAAGGATGGACAATCCTGGATGTCACAACAGGAGCCCTGACCCTCACACATCTCAAAGAGTCTGACAGTGGGGAGTATGAGGGTCTCCTGCTGGTCAATGGAGAACTGACATACCATCATCAGAGGGTGACAGTATTTGGTGAGTTTGCTTCTACAACCCAGTTCATTAGGGACTTTTATCACAGAGATCTAAGTCATATGTTCTGATAAAATGTGTTTGCTCCTGAAATGCATTTTAACACCATTTTCATGTGGCATGTTTTGTCCAAGAAGGTAGAAGTTCACAAGCTGGTATGTAACTGCACAGGAATGGGTCTGAATATTGATAAGCAATACTACGGGTAGACCTCTAGTTTTACAGAGTTCGCAACCTGAACATTCTCAGGAAAAAAACAGCTCTTCATTTGGGGCATGTGCATTAGTCCATGAAAGACAATACTCACGTTAGCCTTGTGGTAAGAAGCCTTTGTTTCCCATGTAGATGCTGTAGATAAACCTACAGTCGCCTGCCAGGTGAACAGGACCTCAGTAACCCTGCTGTGCTCTGGGGACGACAGACCTGCCACTCAGTACAGGTGGGAGGGGCCTGCCATAGAGCCCCAGCCAGGGCCCCAGCTGAAGATAGAGGCAGCAGAGACATCTGACTCAGTCTACACCTGTGTGCTCAACAACCCTGTGAGTGAGAGCAGAACAGAGCTTCCTGTAAAGAGCTGCTTCCCTGCACCAGGTAAGGCCACACAGCCATGTAGGGCCTGATCACAGGCCTGCTGTCCTGCTGCAACAGCTAATCCTCACTGCACAGGTTTGGACAGCTGCTCCAGTTGTAATGCAGTTCTGTGGTCCAGGGGTTTAAACCTGAGGTTTTAACTCCAGCTGAACACACTGCAGTTGAAACAAAGTTTAAAAGGTGTTCATGTGCTGCAGTTCCCCTGTGGTTACATGTCTCTACTGTCCAGTTTTGTGGGAGAAAAAATATTTTTGTTGCTGCTACCATGGGAATCCTGTGGGTCCCATTTGACATGTTTAAATTGATCAAAATGGTTGAGCTTCATCTCGTATCTTTTTCGAACATGTTCTGTTTTTCTTTCTGTGTTTAGGAAGTTCTTCTGTCATCATTCCCGTAGTCATTGTCCTCGTCATCTTCATCATAATCTTTGTGGGATTCATTTACTATAAGACCTGCTACAGAAGTAAGTTTCCTTCCAAATAACACATTCACTTATATTAATAAATGCATTAGTGTGCAGATACCTCTGTTTCTGAATCAGTTACTCAAGACTGGATTCAGTAAGATTGCACTCCTGTCATTAAATCGGCAGAATCACTCTAAAATTGTGGGACTTTCAAAGCACATGCATTACCATAACTACATCCATCACTAATAATAATAATTATATGCTTACATTGTAGAAAGACACAGGGAAAAGGATATTGAAGTTGCATCTGAGGGTAAGTTATAAAAGATATGGTGATGGCTATGTTTATACTGCTGTGAAACGATGGGAATCAATATTTCATTTTCTCATATTGTAGAAAAGACGAGACTGAAAGGGGAAGATGTTGGAGCTGGAATGGAAGGTAAGCTGTAGAACAGTGTTACTCACTCTGGCATTTGGGCTGCTGATTATATTATTGTTCCCGTGACTTTATGTCTGAATTTAAAACAACTGTATCTGGAGGTGCCCTGAAAAATAAATATTATTATTCATACTAGTTTATGCTTTTACAGAACTCCTTGGATAAATATATTCAATTCCCATGTATCATTTTTCATTAACTTCAGAAATAGTCATAATCCAGGTAAAACCATTAATACGTTTGTGGAACATTTCTTTTGAAACAGAAAATCAAAAGCTATTACCAACAGACACTGAAAACCTTGAGGAAACTCTTGGTAAAGAACAGTTAATTCTGCACTGAACACAAATGTGTCTCAAAATGAAACCATATTTTAATACCTATTTCAGGGTGAGGTCAATTACATTGCAGCTCTGTGAGTTCAGAAGGGGAATTGAAATCGAAAGAACTCTCCAAGTCATGAATTGAATTCCACATTTGTTGAGTGAGCCTCCCTGTGTTTGTACAGTGCTCACCACATGCAGATGTTTCCTGTGTTTCTACAGCAGGAGTTGAGGACAGAGTGAAGCCACGTGGAGACATGATGAGGCCAGCTCAGGCCCATGATGAGCATCAGAAGGCAGCTCAGGCCCATGCTGAGCATCAGAAGGCAGCTCAGGCCCATGCTGAGCATCAGAAGGCAGCTCAGGCCCATGCTGAGCATCAGAAGGCAGCTCAGGCCCATGATGAGCATCAGAAGGCAGCTCAGGCCCATGATGAGCATCAGAAGGCAGCTCAGGCCCATGATGAGCATCAGAAGGCAGCTCAGGCCCATGATGAGCATCAGAAGGCAGCTCAGGCCCATGATGAGCATCAGAAGGCAGCTCTGGCTGAGCAGCACAGAGGGGCTGATGGGAGAGCTGCACTTTCACAGGACGAGAGTCAGACAGGTGAGTACAGAGAGGCAGCAGGTAACCTGCTCATCACCTGCTTTACATCATATTTTATATTTTATTTCTCCACAGAATCACTAAATCTGGGGGAATATTCTGCAGAGAGAGGAGTGAAGACTGAGGGAGGGAACTCACCAAAACTCCCCTCCTCTGGTACTGTCCCATTCGGCATTCCTGTGTCTCCATCTGCTGCTCCACCCAAAACAGGACATGAAGAGGACACCACCCACGCCCCATCTGCTGCTCCACCCAAAACAGGACATGAAGAGGATGCCAGGACTCCGTTTAAGGGGAGAAGCAAGATGGAAAACGAAGATGAAGCAGAGGAAGAGGAAACAGCAGGAGCCAATCAGACTGCAGGATCCCAGAAGCAGAGAGAGGAGAGGAGGGGGCAGGATGGAGGGAGTGATGAGGGAGGAGTTCAGCCCAGGATAGTGAGGCAGGAGAAGAAGAAAGAGAAGGAACCCCAAGAGCTGACCCAGGCCCGGAGCCAAGGAGCGATGGGTGTCATAGAAAACGTGACGATGATAGTGTTTGGGTGGAAAGTCGAACAGGTGAGTACAGAGACACAGCAGGTAACATTCTCAATGAGAGACACGCCCACAGATAACATTCTCAATGAGAGACACGCCCACAGGTAACATTCTCAATGAGACCCGCCCACAGGTAACATTCTCAATGAGAGACACGCCCACGGGTAACATTCTCAATGAGACACGCCCACAGGTAACATTCTCAATGAGAGACACCCACAGGTAACATTCTCAATGAGAGACAGCCCCACAGGTAACATTCTCAGTGAGAGACACAGCCACAGGTAACATTCTCAATGAGAGACATGCCAACAGGTAACATTCTCAATGAGAGACACGCCCACAGGTAACATTCTCAATGAGAGACATGCCCACAGGTAACATTCTCAATGAGACACGCCCACAGGTAACATTCTCAATGAGACACGCCCACAGGTAACATTCTCAGTGAGAGACACAGCCACAGGTAACATTCTCAATGAGAGACATGCCCACAGGTAACATTCTCAATGAGAGACATGCCCACAGGTAACATTCTCAATGAGAGACACGCCCACAGGTAACATTTTCAATTAGACCCGCCCACAGGTAACATTCTCAATGAGACATGCCCACAGGTAACATGCTCAATGACAGACACGCCCACAGCTAACATTCTCAATGAGAGACACACCCAGTTGCTCCTGGTGATCCTCTTGTGTGCAGGTGCACTTCAGCAGATTTGACTTATTTCTCAATAGAATCATTAGATCAGGGTGAATATTCTTAAAGGTACGATAGGTGAGATTTTTGTGTTAAAATATTATTACAATACCATTGTAAATCCCTTCCTATCATTGAAAAAGGCTCACTGACATGTTGACTCACCCACGCCTGTGTTTATAGTCTTTAATTTCAATGTCCTTGATAAAAAGCAGGATCAGATACTCACCTGTGTTTATACAGTATTCACCACATGCAGATGTTTCCTGTGTTTCTACAGTAAGACTTCAGGAAAGAGTGAAGGGATATGAAGCCCAGAGCAGGCCATCTCAGACCCATGACCCTCCTCCCTGCCGCCCTAAAGCTGCCCCCCCACAGAGTAAGGTCCCGGCTTCAGAACAGAGTAAGGACCAGGAAGGGGAGACAAGAAGAGGAACAGGAGTCAATCAGACAGCAGGATCCCACACCCCATCTGCTGCTCCACCCAAAACAGGAAATGAAGAGCATACCAGGACTCAGCTTAAGGGGACCTGGAGAACCAAAAGGGAAGACAAGAAGGAAGATGAAGATAAAGAAGAAACATCCATCCATCCATCCATCCATTATACTAACCCGCTAATCCTGAACAGGGTCGCAGGGGGGCTGGAGCCTATCCCAGCATAGATTGGGCAAAAGGCAGGAATACACCCTGGACAGGTCACCAGTCCATCACAGGGCACACACACCATTCACTCACACACTCATACTTATGGGCAACTTAGACTCTCCAATCAGCCTAACCTGCATGTCTTTGGACTGTGGGAGGAAACCCACGCGAACACGGGGAGAACATGCAAACTCCGCACAGAGAGGCCCCGGCCGACGGGGATTCGAACCCAGGACCTCCTTGCTGTGAGGCGGCAGTGCTACCCACTGCACCATCCGTATCGCCGCTCTGAACAACAGGAGGCGATATCCAGCACCAGGGCCGGCGCCGGCTCACTTCCCAGCGGCGAGGCGCAGCCGGGGCTCCTCTTACAGAGCTGAACTCTGGAGCAGCGGCAGCAGAACAGTCCGGGTCACGGGCCAGTAGCCACCGACCGAAGGACAGGGGGAGGCGGCGGGCCTGGGAGGGGGGGATTGCTTTGTTATTTTGTTGGGTTTATTTAATTTTATTTTTTCTTTCTTTTTTTGTGTAGTGAGGCCCAGTCAGGAGGTGTGGGCTCACTACCTTTATTATTGCCTTATTTGTGTGTTTGTGTGTGTGTGTGAGGTGGGAGTGCGTGTGAGACCCTGCCTGAGTTCAGTGATTCCCCCAGTTAGAGAGTAGAGGTCCTCCAGTTAGAGGGTAGAGGTCCCCCCCCTTCTGGGCGGGGCTGTGGCGCAGGGGTGGGACACTTGTGGTTGAAACTTTTGGGCGTGTGCACGTGTGAGGGGAAACCCTTAGTGGCTTTGTGTGTTGTGCTGTGTGTGCTCCTGCCTGTGTGGGGCTCTGTGGGGGAAAGGGAGGGAGGGAGGGGGTGCCTACTAGGGGGGACTTGGGGGAAGTAGGTAGGGTGGGGGTGGTGCAAAGTCGTGGCGTGCTCTGTTTTAAAAAAAAATGAATGAAATAAAATTTTTCCCCTTTATCTGCTTCGTCCTGAGCTCCTTGTGGTGGGTGGGTTCTGCACAGAACATAATAGGACTGTGGAGTCAGCTGGTGCTTTTCCCGCTCCTGACATAATGAAGCATTCCCTGTGTAACATTGCGTGTCAGTAAGGGAAACCAAACAAATCAAGTATAACAATTTATTTTACCAGGTAGGTCACTTCACATTCTAATTCCAAATAAAATATACATAAAGGTAATACAAAAGAAACCAAATCACAGAGTCTTAAAAGTCATACCTGGTAATAAAGACTACATATGGGGGTCTGGCTACAGATCCGCCCTGATCCCTTGCTTTCCCCGGCTTATAAGCTGAAACCAGGCCTTTGATCTCCAACTAAAAATGGTCCAAATCCAAACTTAGTCAATTCAGATTCAGAAGCATTGCTCTCCAGGTGGTGGTTGCTGGTCAAGAGATAGAGACAGGTGGCTTCAAGGGGACAGGTTTCCACAGTTCTCCCCAGGTTCATGAATGGCTACCAAGTCCTAGGTTTACTGTTGTGGAAATTATACCATTGCACCAGTCGCACTGAACAAGCAAATCAATACTAAACATGAATATACCCTAAACCTGCTTTGTCATGGAACATCCCATGCTTAATTCATTCCAGTGACTGAACCCTGAGAGTATTGAGACAGAGTGATAGACATGAACAGATCTTCCCTTGTCAGCCCTTCATGCACCCTAACAAGGTGCAGAGAAGGGACTATGGCTGACTGGAATAGAATGGTGTGTTGTTGCGGAAGGTTGTAAACTTTAATGGCACCACCACCAGAGGAACATCACTTCACCTGCCCACTGACAGTGTGTAACAGTGCAACTATTAAAGGATATTCCAGCTAGCCAGCCTTACACGTAGATGCACCTCCTCAAACAGTTTCTTCTCTTGGGCCAAACAAGTCTGCCATATTGGGCAATCCACAATCCACAATGTTTTGTAAACCAGTTGGATGAATCTCCTCCCAGGCCGATTGACAACCCGACATGCAGCATGCATTTGTTCAGGAGACGTTTGTTTATCAAAGTTGTTAAAAGGAAGTTGCCATTCCATAGACATGGCCCCAGTCAGCCAATTAACTTTCAGTGGGTGTGGGTTTTTCCAAAAAACTGATAAATCACAAATGCTTTAACATTAAAGGATATGATTTTGTAAATACATTGACAGGCACACAAAAGCTGTTACTGACCAAATCCAAACCCATGTTGGCAATATAGAGCTCAAATACTTCTTAAAAAATGTGTGTGGGCTTCCTCCATCACAGTGCTTGTGGTCATCGACTAATGCTACGCTGCTTTAGGGAATTACTGCTGTCCACTGTGTTTACAGATGATGCAGGTGTAGTTGCAGCACATTCATTAACACTGAACATGACATCTGAGGTTTTAAAGAGTTGGTTGTCTGTGCTGTACGTACATGACAAGGATAAACATAGGCCACCTAAAGGCCATGTGCCAGGCATGCATTTACATCATATTTCATATTTTATTTCTCCACAGAATCACTAAATCTGGGGGAATATTCTGCAGAGAGAGGAGTGAAGACTGAGGGAGGGAACTCACCTAAACTCCCCTCCTCTGGTACTGTCCCGTTCAGCACTCCTGTGTCTCCATCTGCTGCTCCACCCAAAACAGGACATGAAGAGGACACCACCCCCACCCCATCTGCTGCTCCACCCAAAACAGGGTGTCTGTGTGTCTGTGTGTGTGCGCAGAGTGTGCGTGTGTGTGTGTGTGAATTTTGTTTTTATAAAACTGTGACTGTAAATGTTTTATTGTAATCAGCGCTCCCCTGAAAAAGAGACCTTGGTCTCAGTGGGACTTCCCTGCAATAAAGTTTTCGATCTAGCTATGTGTGTGTGTGTGTGTGTGTGTGTGTGTGTGAGTGTGTATGTGAGAGAGTGTGAATCCATGAAGCCATCTCAATCTGGTTCCCAAACTCTCAGCCACCTCACTGTTTGCATAATGGTCAAGAACACATCACAGAATCTCTATCTCACATTCTGAACGGGGGCCATGCAAAAAAGTGGTTGAATATAGCAAGGCACGATAGACTCTTGGAACTGTTAGCAAAGGATTTCTTACCATCATGCCCATCTACAGTGAGAATGTGCAAGCATTCCCCTGTCACTTCAACCATGTTCAACCTTAGCAATAATAATAAAACTAATTTACTTTACAACGTGTCTGCTAATTAGTGAGTGTGTGTGTGTGTGTGTTTGCGCGCCCATGTGTCTGTGTGTGAGAGTGTGTGAGTGTGTTTGTGTGTGTGAGAGAGTGTGTGTGAGAGAGTGTGTGAGTGTGTTTGTGTGTGTGTGTGAGTGTGAGTGTGTGTGAGAGTGTGTTTGTGTGTGTGAGTGAGTGTGTGTGTGTGAGTGAGTGTGTGTGTGAGAGTGTGTGAGTGTGTTTGTGTGTGTGTGTGAGTGTGAGTGTGTGTGTGTGTGAGAGTGTGTGTATGTGTGTGTGAGGACTACAGGAAGTCCTGTGCTGAGGTTCCACTCAGCTCAGCCGGGTCCGTCCTGCCATTCCTGTACTTAATGTTCTGGGTTTGTTTCGCAAGGCAGCATTACATTATAGTATATTACATTACATTACATTACATGACATTAATGGCATTTGGCAGAGCAACGTACAGTTGATTCGACTAAGTAGGAGACAATCCTCCCCTCGATCAATGAAGGGTTAAGGGCCTTGCTCAAGGGCCCAACGGCTGTGCAGATCTTATTGTGGCTACACTGGGATTAGAACCACCGGCCTTGCATGTCCCAGTCATTTACCTTAACCACTAAGCAAAAGGCAACATATTCCTCACCATCACTGTGTCTCAATCAAACATGAAAAAATCCATGATAGTCACCCCACCCAGCTTTCATTTTCACAGGTAGTTCACCTTCGCTCCATTTAATAATCCAAAGTCCAATATGAAGGTGAGAAATGGCAGGCAGACACTACGGAATCACAGCATTATTTTTTATCTTCATGAACGTCAAATTGGGTAAGAACTCCAACTTGCTTTGGTCGCTTGTTATAATTATGTCTTGTGGGGTTAACTTTTTCAGAGATTACATCTTTAACCATCTTGTAAATTTGACAGATTGATCTGCTGTTGGCTATATTAATATGACCGTGTGGACTGTAAACAACTGCACCGCACCTACTGAGAGCACTTGAACGAGCTTTGCTATTTTGTGCGATTCACTAAGTGTTTTTACATTGCCTGGAACATTCTAACATGTTTCTAGACACTATTAGTAGACGAGTGGACATATTTTCAAAGACACTTAATATACTTCACCTATCCATGTTGCTGTAATCTAAGACTCTTAGTAAAGAATGGTCTCTGGTAAGAGACTGGTTGTTTGACAACAAACTGTCTTTACATCTGAGTAAGACGGAGTCCATTTCATTTGGCACTAAGCGCAAGCTTAAGAAAAGCAATACAATTCAGGTACAGTGTGAAGGAAATATTACTGAATCCAAAACTAGTTTCAAATCTGTCTCTGGGGAGGAAAATGCAGCTACAATCCTTTCTAAATCTGCAAAAAAAGCTGAAGTTTTTATATTGTTACACTCATTTTATTTATATTCAGGTTAAGAAACTGTTAGTTTCCTCATTAATCCAGCGCCACTTTGACAATGCCAGGTCTGCATGGTATATTGGACTTTCCCAAAAACAAAACGCAGGTAGCGCAGAATAATGCCATCAGATACATACTCAATGCTCTTCCTGCTGGAACAACCTGCCCCTGCATATTTAAAACAAAGGTTACGGAGGCTTTGTGGGGCGTGCTGATGGTTCACTTTGAATAGAGACTTTAACCATGGGAGTGGGGTTGCAGTTTGGAGCTAACAGGATTATCTTGTCATGTGTTTGTTTCCGTCGAGGAGCAGTTTGGAAATAAATGTTTTCAGTAATGCTTTTAAGTCATCTGGGATTCTGTGTCATGATACTCCATTGAGTTGCTGTGCTTTTAAATTCGTAATAAAAATCTAATTTGATTTAATAAGACTCACTTTCACCCAAAGTGTTACATTTATTGCTAGGAGGTACACTGTCTGTGTGTGTCTCAGTCAGTACCTGTTCAAATTCTGTATAACCAATGAGAAAGGAGTGATCTTTGAACTGCAGATTGTGGGTGTGGGTGTAACACCTTGTTACTGACTTATATGGGCAATGCTGAGACTGTGTGCATTCATCTGGTTGTAAAAGCAATGGTGATTATCTCAGCCCTGCCTGCTGGAGGAGAGAGCCCACGCACCTCCTGGTGTAGACAGCACACACACCTGGGGTGGAGAGAGCAGACACACCTGGGGTGGAGAGAGAGCACACACCTGGGGTAGAGAGCACACACACCTGGGGTGGAGAGAGAGCACACACCTGGGGGAGAGAGCACACACACCTGCTGAAAAATGAAATGGTGAATAATCAACATCAATGCCTCTCCCTCACTTTCCTGCAGGTGATTTCACATCTGAACTCATTGTCCAGTCTAATGGGACCTTCACACTACAGCCAAATGTTCAGGGTTTCCTGGAGTACATTGTGTGGAAGTGGAATAATGACAAGGTGGTTGAATTTGACCTGAAGAAAATGAGAGAATACAGAGAGTTTAAAGGACGGACAATCCTGAATGTCACAACAGGAGCCCTGACCCTCACACATCTCAGAGAGTCCGACAGTGGGGATTATGAGGGTGAGCTGCAGGTCAAAAGAGAACTGACATACCATCATCAGAGGGTGAAAGTGTTTGGTGAGTTTGCTTCTACAACCCAGTTCATTAGGGGCTTTCATCACAGAGATCTTAGTCATATGTTCTGAGCAAATGTATTTGCTACTGAAATGCATTTTCACACCATTTTGGTGTGGCATGCTCTGTCCAAGAAGGTAGAAGTTCATAAGCTGATATGTAACTGCACAGGAATGGGTGTGAATATTGATAAGCAATACTACAGGTATACCCCTAGTTTTAAAGAGAGTTTTCAACCTTAACATTTTCAGGAAATAAAATGCTCTTCATTTGAGGCATGTACATTAGTCCATGAAAGACAATACTCACGTAAGCTTTGTGGTAAGAAGCCTTTGTTCCCCATGTAGATGCTGTAGATAAACCTACAGTCACCTGCCAGGTGAACAGGACCTCAGTAACCCTGCTGTGCTCTGGGGACGACAGACCTGACACTCAGTACAGGTGGGAGGGGCCTGCCATAGAGCCCCAGCCAGGGCCCCAGCTGAAGATAGAGGCAGCAGAGACATCTGACTCAGTCTACACCTGTGTGCTCAACAACCCTGTGAGTGAGAGCAGAACAGAGCTTCCTGTAAAGAGCTGCTTCCCTGCACCAGGTAAGGCCACACAGCCATGTAGGGCCTGATCACAGGCCTGCTCTCCTGCTGCAACAGCTAATCCTCACTGCACAGGTTTGGACAGCTGCTCCAGTTGTGATGCAGTTCTGTGGTTTTAACTCCAGCTGAACACACTGCAGTTGAAACAAAGTTTAAAATGTGTTCATATGCTGCAGTTCCGCTGTGGTTACATGCCTCTACTGTCCAGTTTTGTGGGCGATTTTGTGTGCTATTAAATTCCCCATTAAAATCTAATTTAATCTCATAGCACTCACTTTCGTCCAAAGTGTTAGGTTTACAAAGCTAGGAGGTACACTGTCTGTGTTTGTCTCAGTCAGTACCTGTTCAAATTCTGTATATCCACTGAGAAAGGAGTGACCTTTGAACTGCAGATAAGAGCTTGTGGGTGTGGGTGGAACACCTTGCTACTGACTTATATGGGCAATGCTGAGATTTTGCATTCAGCTGGTTGTAAAAGCAAACGTCATTTTAATTTACTACAACCCTCTCAAAGTTTCCTTGAGCAAAATCCTTAAACCATAAACCATGAAATGCAGAGTGTTATGAATGGGTTTGTAAAAGTTGTATAGGCCAGTGTGACTTGCAGTCTGCTGGAGAAGCAGATTGTCTCGGCTATGCCTGCTGGTGGAGAGAGCACACACACCTGCTGGTGGAGAGAGCACACACACCTGCTGGTGGAGAGAGCACACACCTGCTGGTGGAGAGAGCACACACACCTGCTGGAGAGAGCACACACACCTGCTGGAGAGAGCACACACACCTGCTGGAGAGAGCACACACACTTGCTGGAGAGAGCACACACACTTGCTGGAGGAGAGAGCACACACACCTGCTGGAGCAGAGAGCACACACACCTGCTGGAGAGAGCACACACACTTGCTGGTGGAGAGAGCACACACACCTGCTGGAGGAGAGAGACCACACACCTGCTGGTGGAGAGAGCACACACACCTGGGGAGGACAGCGCACACACACCTGAAGGTGGAGAGAGCACACACACCTGAAGGTGGAGGGAGCACACACACCTGCTGGAGGAGAGCACACACACCTGCTGGAGGAGAGAGCACACACACCTGCTGGTGGATAGAGCACACGCACCTGCGGTGGAGAGAGCACACACCTGCTGGTGGAGAGAGCACACACACCTGCTGGTGGAGAGAGCACACACATCAGCAGACAGATGGCCTAATTTGAGTTTCTTGTGTAGGTTTATGATTTTTTTGCCTGGAACCCATGAGGGGGATAGGTGAAGACATTTTATTATTTATCTTGTGTTGGTGTTGGTGCTCTCTCTCTCTCTCTATGGGGTAAATGACGGGGAACATCCCGGAAGTGCTGCATCTCCCTCCCAGGAGAGTCTCATGCCGTGTGACAGCCAGGTTTCATCACCTAGTGTCAGCCCAGGAACCAAACTGAACAAGCCACCACCTTTCAGCTTCTCATTTCACTGTGCCTGTAGACCAGCTAACTTCAGACTCGCTCATGAACAGACTCTGTAGAGGGCACACATTTTGCTTTCTTTTGTCGAGATTTGCCTGTAATATAACCTCATATTTTCTGGAGCAAAATATTTCAAGGCTTTTGTCTTTTTTTCTTTTCTTTGTTTTATCATTCACTGAAAAAATGAAATGGTTAATAATCCACAACAATGCCTCTCCCTAAACCTTCCTGCAGGTGATTTCACACCTGAACTCATTGTCCAGGCTGATGGGACCTTCACACTGAGACCAAATGTTGAGGGTTTCCTGGAGTACATTGTGTGGAAGTGGAATAATCACAAGGTGGTTGAATATGACCTGAAGAAGGTGAGAGAATACAGAGAGTTTAAAGGACGGACAATCCTGAATGTCACAACAGGAGCCCTGACCCTCATACATCTCAGACAGTCTGACAGTGGGGAGTATGAGGGTCTCCTGCTGGTCAAAGGAGGACTAACATACCATCATCAGAGGGTGACAGTGTTTGGTGAGTTTGCTTCTACAACCCAGTTCATTAGGGGTTTTCATCACAAAAAATGGAAGTCATGTGTTCTGAGAAAATGTGTTTGCTACTGAAATGCATTTTAATACCATTTTGGTGTGGCATGCTCTGTCCAAGAAGGTAGAAGTTCATGAGCTGGTATGTACCTGCACAGGAATGGGTGTGAATATTGATAAGTAATCCTGCAGGTATACCCCTAGTTCTCAACCTGAACATTTTCTGGAAATAAAACTGCTCTTCATTTGGGGCATGTGCATTAGTCCATGAAAGACAATACTCACGTAAGCTTTGTGGTAAGAAGCCTTTGTTTCCCATGTAGATGCTGTAGATAAACCTACAGTCACCTGCCAGGTGAACAGGACCTCAGTAACCCTGCTGTGCTCTGGGGACGACAGACCTGCCACTCAGTACAGGTGGGAGGGGCCTGCCATAGAGCCCCAGCCAGGGCCCCAGCTGAAGATAGAGGCAGCAGAGATATCTGACTCAGTCTATACCTGTGTGCTCAACAACCCCGTGAGTGAGAGCAGAACAGAGCTTGCTGTAAAGAGCTGCTTCTCTGCACCAGGTAAGGCCACACAGCCATGTAGGGCCTGATCACAGGCCTGCTCTCCTGCTGCAACAGCTAATCCTCACTTCACAGGTTTGGACAGCTGCTCCAGTTGTGATGCAGTTCTGTGGTTTTAACTCCAGCTGAACACACTGCAGTTTAAACAAAGTGTAAAAGTTGTTCATGTGCTGCAGTTCCCCAGGTGGTTACATGCCTCTACTGTCCAGTTTTGTGGGAGACAAAATATTTTTGTTGCTACTACCATCGGAATCCTGTGGGTCCCATTTTACATGTTTAAATGGATCAAAATGGTTGGGCTTTGTCTCGTATCTTTTTGTAACTTTTCTTTCTGTGTTTAGGAAGTTCTTCTGTCATCATTCCCTTAGTCATTGTCCTCCTCATCATCATCATTGTGGGATTCATTTACTATAAGAACTGCTACAGAAGTAAGTGTCCTTCCAAATAACACATTCACTTATATTAATAAATGCAGTGTGCAGATACCTCTGTTTCTGAAACAGTTACTCAAGACTGAATTCAGTAAGATTGCACTCCTGTCATGAAATCAGCAGAATCACTCTAAAATTGTGGGACTTTTCTAAGCACATACATTACCATAACTATATCCATCACTAATAATAATAATTATATGCTTACATTGTAGAAAGAAAAAAGGATAATGAAGTTGAATCTGAGGGTAAGTTGTTAAAGATTTGGTGACAGCTATGTTTATACTGCTGTGAAACAATGAGTAATCAATACTTCATATTCTCATATTGTAGAAGAGACAAGACTGAAAGGGGAAGATGTTGAAGCTGGAATGGAAGGTAAGCTGTAGAACACTGTTACTCACTCTGGCCTTTGGGCTGCAGATTATATTATTGTTACCAGGACGTTATGTCTGAATTTAAAACTGTATCTGGAGGTTCCCGGGAAAAGAAGTATTATTATTCATACTAGTTTATGCTTTTACAGTACTCCATGGAAAAATGTATTCAATTCCAAAGGATTAATTCTCTATTAACTTCAGAAATAGGCATAACCCAGGTAAAACAATTAATAAGTTTGTGGAACATTTCTTTTGAAACAGAAAATCAACAGCTATTACCAACAGACACTGAAAACCTTGAGGAGACTCTAGGTAAGGAATTGTGCACTGAACACAAATGTGTCTCAAAATGAAATCATATTTTAATACCTTTTTCAGGGGTGAGGTCAATTACATTGCAACTCAGTGAGTTCAGAAGAGGAATTGAAATCGAAAGAATGCTCCAAGTCATTAACTAGTACAGAGAAGCAGCAGGTAACCTGCCCATCACCTGCTTTACATCATGTTTCATATTTTATTTCTCCACAGAATCACTAAATCTGGGGGAATATTCTGCAGAGAGAGGAGTGAAGACTGAGGGAGGGAACTCACCTAAACTCCCCTCCTCTGGAACTGTCCCGTTCAACACTCCTGTGTCTCCATCTGCTGCTCAACGCAAAACAGGAAATGAAGAGGACACCACCCACACCCCATCTGCTGCTCAACCCAAAACAGGACATGAAGTAGACACCACCCACACCCCATCTGCTGTTCCACCCAAAACAGGATATGAAGAGGACACCACCCACACCCCATCTGCTGCTCAACCCAAAACAGGACATGAAGTAGACACCACCCACACCCCATCTGCTGTTCCACCCAAAACAGGATATGAAGAGGATACCACCCACACCCCATCTGCTGTTCCACCCAAAACAGGAAATGAAGAGGATACCACCGACACCCCGCCCACAGGTATCATTCTCAATGAGACACACCCACAGGTAACATTCTCAATGAGAGACACGGCCACAGGTAACATTCTCAATGAGAGACATGCCCACAGGTAACATTCTCAATGAGACACGCCCAGCTGCTCCTGGTGATCCTCTTGTGTTCAGGTGCACTTCAGCAGATTTGAATTATTTCTTCATAGAATCATTAGATCAGGGTGAATATTCTTAAAGGTACAATAGGTAAGATTTTTGTGTTAAAACATTGTTACAAGACCATTGTAAATCCCTTCTTCTCTTTGAAAAAGGCTCACTGACATGTTGACTCACCCTCTCCCTGGGTTTATAGTTTATAGTCTAAAGTCCTTGCTAAAAAGCAGGATCAGATACCCATGAGCCTCTCTCTGTTTGTACAGTATTCACCACATGCAGATGTTTCCTGTGTTTTTACAGTAAGACTTCAGGAAAGAGTGAAGCGATATGAAGCCCAGAGCAGGCCAGCTCAGACCCCTGACCCTCTTCCCTGCTGCCGTGAAGCTGTCCTCCTACAGAGTAAGGTCCAGGCTTCAGAACAGAGTAAGGACCCGGCTTCAGAACAGAGTAAGGACCCGGCTTCAGAACAGAGTAAGGACCCGGCTTCAGAACAGAGTAAGGACCCGGCTTCAGAACAGAGTAAGGACCCGGCCTCAGAACAGAGTAAGGACCCGGCTTCAGAAAAGTGTAAGGACCCGGCTTCAGAACAGAGTAAGGTCCCGGCTTCAGAACAGAGTAAGGACCCGGCTTCAGAACAGAGTAAGGACCCGGCTTCAGAACAGAGTAGGGACCCAGCTTCAGAACAGAGGAGGGACCCGGCTTCAGAACAGAGTAAGGACCCGGCCTCAGAACAGAGTAAGGACCCGGCCTCAGAACAGAGTAGGGACCAGGCTTCAGAACAGAGTAAGGACCTGGCTTCAGAACAGAGTAGGGACCCAGCTTCAGAACAGAGTAGGGACCCGGCTTCAGAACAGAGTAAGGACCCGGCTTCAGAACAGAGTAAGGACCTTGCCTCAGAACAGAGGAAGGACTCGGCTTCAGAACAGAGTAAGGACCCGGCTTCAGAACAGAGTAGGGACCCGGCTTCAGAACAGAGTAGGGACCCGGCTTCAGAACAGAGTAAGGACCCGGCTTCAGAACAGAGTAAGGTCCCGGCTTCAGAACAGAGTAAGGACCCGGCTTCAGAACAGAGTAAGGACCCGGCTTCAGAACAGAGTAGGGACCCAGCTTCAGAACAGAGGAGGGACCCGGCTTCAGAACAGAGTAAGGACCCGGCTTCAGAACAGAGTAAGGACCCGGCCTCAGAACAGAGTAGGGACCAGGCTTCAGAACAGAGTAAGGACCTGGCTTCAGAACAGAGTAGGGACCCAGCTTCAGAACAGAGTAGGGACCCGGCTTCAGAACAGAGTAAGGACCCGGCTTCAGAACAGAGTAAGGACCTTGCCTCAGAACAGAGGAAGGACTCGGCTTCAGAACAGAGTAAGGACCCGGCTTCAGAACAGAGTAGGGACCCGGCTTCAGAACAGAGTAGGGACCCGGCTTCAGAACAGAGTAAGGACCCGGCTTCAGAACAGAGTTGGGACCCGGCTTCAGAACAGAGTAAGGACCCAGCTTCTGAACAGAGTAAGGACCCGGCTTATGAACAGAGTAAGGACCAGGCTTCAGAACAGAGTTGGGACCCGGCCTCAGAACAGAGTAAGGACCCAGCTTCAGAACAGAGTAAGGACCCGGCTTCAGAACAGAGTAAGGACCCGGCTTATGAACAGATTAGGGACCCAGCTTCAGAACAGAGTAGGGACCCGGCTTCAGAACAGTGTAAGGACCCGGCTTCAGAACAGAGTAAGGACCTTGCCTCAGAACAGAGTAAGGACTCGGCCTCAGAACAGAGGAAGGACTCGGCTTCAGAACAGAGTAAGGACCCGGCTTCAGAACAGAGTAGGGACCAGGCTTCAGAACAGAGTAGGGACCCGGCTTCAGAACAGAGTAAGGACCCGGCTTCAGAACAGAGTTGGGACCCGGCTTCAGAACAGAGTAAGGACCCGGCCTCAGAACAGAGGAAGGACCCGGCTTCAGAACAGAGTAAGGTCCCAGCTTCTGAACAGAGTAAGGACCCGGCTTATGAACAGAGTAAGGACCAGGCTTCAGAACAGAGTTGGGACCCGGCCTCAGAACAGAGTAAGGACCCAGCTTCAGAACAGAGTAAGGACCAGGCTTCAGAACAGAGTAAGGACCCGGCCTCAGAACAGAGTAGGGACCAGGCTTCAGAACAGAGTAAGGACCCGGCTTCAGAACAGAGTAAGGACCCAGCTTCAGAACAGAGTAAGGACCCGGCTTCAGAACAGAGTAGGGACCCGGCTTCAGAACAGAGTAGGGACCCGGCTTCAGAACAGAGTAAGGACCCGGCTTCAGAACAGAGTTGGGACCCGGCTTCAGAACAGAGTAAGGACCTGGCCTCAGAACAGAGGAAGGACCCAGCTTCAGAACAGAGTAAGGTCCCAGCTTCTGAACAGAGTAAGGACCCGGCTTATGAACAGAGTAAGGACCAGGCTTCAGAACAGAGTTTGGACCCGGCCTCAGAACAGAGTAAGGACCCAGCTTCAGAACAGAGTAAGGACCCGGCTTCAGAACAGAGTAAGGACCCGGCTTATGAACAGATTAGGGACCCAGCTTCAGAACAGAGTTGGGACCCGGCTTCAGAACTGAGTGAGGACCCGGCTTATGAACAGATTTGGGACCCGGCTTCAGAACAGAGTTGGGACCCGGCTTCAGAACAGAGTAAGGACCCGGCTTCAGAACAGAGTAAGGTCCCGGCTTCAGAACAGAGTAAGGACCCGGCTTATGAACAGAGTAAGGACCAGGCTTCAGAACAGAGTTGGGACCCAGCTTCAGAACAGAGTAAGGACCCAGCTTCAGAACAGAGTAAGGACCCGGCTTCAGAACAGAGTAAGGTCCCGGCTTCAGAACAGAGTAAGGACCCGGCTTCAGAACAGAGTAAAGACCCGGCTTCAGAACATAGTAAGGACCCGGCTTCAGAACAGAGTAAGGACCCGGCTTATGAACAGAGTAAGGACCAGGCTTCAGAACAGAGTTGGGACCCGGCCTCAGAACAGAGTAAGGACCCGGCCTCAGAACAGAGTAGGGACCAGGCTTCAGAACAGAGTAAGGACCCGGCTTCAAAACAGAGTTGGGACCCGGCCTCAGAACAGAGTAAGGACCCGGCTTCAGAACAGAGTAAGGACCCGGCTTCAAAACAGAGTTGGGACCCGGCCTCAGAACAGAGTAAGGACCCGGCTTCAGAACAGAGTTGGGACCCGGCTTCAGAACAGAGTAAGGACCTG
Source organism: Conger conger (assembly GCF_963514075.1). NCBI lineage: Eukaryota > Metazoa > Chordata > Actinopteri > Anguilliformes > Congridae > Conger > Conger conger. The sequence continues at coordinate 3,334,370 of NC_083760.1, read as the reverse complement.
GCCTCAGAACAGAGGAAGGACCCGGCTTCAGAACAGAGTAAGGTCCCAGCTTCTGAACAGAGTAAGGACCCGGCTTATGAACAGAGTAAGGACCAGGCTTCAGAACAGAGTTGGGACCCGGCCTCAGAACAGAGTAAGGACCCAGCTTCAGAACAGAGTAAGGACCCGGCTTCAGAACAGAGTAAGGACCCGGCTTATGAACAGATTAGGGACCCGGCTTCAGAACAGAGTTGGGACCCGGCTTCAGAACAGAGTAAGGACCCGGCCTCAGAACAGAGGAAGGACTCGGCTTCAGAACAGAGTTGGGACCCGGCTTCAAAACCGAGTAAGGACCCGGCCTCAGAACAGAGGAAGGACCCGGCCTCAGAACAGAGGAAGGACCCGGCTTCAGAACAGAGTAAGGTCTTGGCTTCAGAACAGAGTAAGGACCCGGCTTATGAACAGAGTAAGGACCAGGCTTCAGAACAGAGTTTGGACCCGGCCTCAGAACAGAGTAAGGACCCAGCTTCAGAACAGAGTAAGGACCCGGCTTCAGAACAGAGTAAGGACCCGGCTTATGAACAGATTAGGGACCCAGCTTCAGAACAGAGTTGGGACCCGGCTTCAGAACAGAGTAAGGACCCGGCTTATGAACAGATTTGGGACCCGGCTTCAGAACAGAGTTGGGACCCGGCTTCAGAACAGAGTAAGGACCCGGCCTCAGAACAGAGGAAGGACCCGGCCTCAGAACAGAGGAAGGACCCGGCTTCAGAACAGAGTAAGGTCCCGGCTTCAGAACAGAGTAAGGACCCGGCTTATGAACAGAGTAAGGACCAGGCTTCAGAACAGAGTTGGGACCCGGCCTCAGAACAGAGTAAGGACCCAGCTTCAGAACAGAGTAAGGACCCAGCTTCAGAACAGAGTAAGGTCCCGGCTTCAGAACAGAGTAAGGACCCGGCTTCAGAACAGAGTAAAGACCCGGCTTCAGAACATAGTAAGGACCCGGCTTCAGAACAGAGTAAGGACCCGGCTTATGAACAGAGTAAGGACCAGGCTTCAGAACAGAGTTGGGACCCGGCCTCAGAACAGAGTAAGGACCCAGCTTCAGAACAGAGTAAGGACCCGGCCTCAGAACAGAGTAAGGACCTGCTTCAGAACAGAGTTAGGACCCGGCTTCAGAACAGAGTAAGAACCCGGCTTCAGAAAAGTGTAAGGACCTGGCTTCAGAACAGAGTATGGACCCAGCTTCAGAACAGAGTAAGGACCCAGCCTCAAATCAAACAGCAGGATCCCAGTGGAGCTCAGCCGAGTGGGGCAGCTCGGGGAGGTGAGACCCCAACAGCAGATCCAGCCCCAGAGCGCCCCACTTCAGAGGAAGAGGGGGAATTTCAGAGACAGGGCGCAGACAGTGTGACATACCATTCAGAGGACCCATAAGCAAACCAAGGAGTATGCTAAATCTTTATTCAGTCTTTCACGTCCCCCTGCTGCATTTCAACATTTTCCCATGATGCCTTCCAACAGGTTTATTGGTGGGCGTGGTCCCTCCACAAGCGGCACCTGGAGTGAGTTTAGTTCCGGGTTAAAGGAGCTCCAGTGTTGCTGCTTGGGGGGCAGTAATATCACACCTGTCGTAGACGGTTTTTGCTGTTTTTTTGCACCCGCAACATTGCTACTCCGGCTACATGCAACACTTCAGTCATACTGATCTCTCATACCCCATAATAACTTACTTAATAAATCATTTGTTATCTCGTAAGCCTGTTGTCGCATGTCTCATCTTCCTGTTCACAACTGGAACGAGCCAGTCGTAACAAGTCCAGAATCAAGCCAGGTAAACAGAGTTCAAACAATGCCAGAATCGAGACGCAAAAGAATGGCCAAAAAACAGAGCAGGGGCCTATAATCCGAGAGTCACAGGCTGAAGTACAAAAAGGGCGAGTGGACATTTGCATAGAGTGAACAGACGTAGTGATAGTGAGAGACAGGTGCAAACACTTCACTGAAACTAAGCAAGTAATCAGTGATAGAACAGAGAGGCAGAGTTACAGAGCATATGTATAAATCTAAATACGCAAAATAAGACTATTAGTTTATTAGCTAGACAGTACGTGTGTCAATATAATTAGTACTGTACAATATCTACATTAGTAGTTATTAGTAAGTAAATGGTTGGCATTTATATAGCGCCTTTATCCAAAGCGCTGTACAATTAATGCTTCTCATTCACCCATTCATACACACACTCACACACCAACACACCAACACACCAACGGCGATTGGCTGCCATGCAAGGTACCGACCAGCTCGTCAGGGGGTTGGGTGTCTTGCTCAGGGATACTTCGACACAGCCCGGGCGGGGGATCGAACCGGTAAACCTTCGACTGCCAGACGACAGCTCTTACTGCCTGAACCATGTCGCCCCCTTTGTAAGTATAGTGCTATACAACATTAAGTAGCGAGAAAAGCAGGAAGAAAGGAAATGCGAGTCTGGGAAGGAATCGCAGGAAAACACCCCAAAAGTGCAACACAGAACACCTGATGGGAGTGTTGGGATTTCACAGGAGAGTCAGACAGCTGAGTACAGAGACACAGCAGGTAAAATTCTCAATGAGAGAGATGTTGAAAAATGAACAAACATTGACAAAAACTCACCATGTTTTTCACATTTATAGTGACCAGTGCTGTGTAAAATTCCTGTTAATATGAACCCAACTGGTCAGATGGTGGCGCTACAACAGACATCTGAAAATGCAAAGTTTGAAAGCATTTGAAATGGTCACAAAATTTGGTACATATTTAAAACCCCACGCTAACCCAATGACGGAATTTAGCACGGGCCGAAGGTATCTGCGTGCTTGTCCTTCTGGTGTTGCTGAAAGAATATTAGTAGAGTTAAACAATCATGACCCCTATGCAGAGAGTCTAGATCAGCCAATAAATAAACCACGTTACAAAGACAGTAGTACCACTCTGCCTTCCGCTCTCTACTGGTCCGGGATGACCAAGAATCTCCACAATAGGGCCAATAGATTCACCTTCGTTATCTGACTCCATTTGAATAATAATTTAGATTAGTTATCTAGTTATGTCTTATTTGTAATTTTGACTTGATCGCTATAGGAATCCTGTACTGAGATGTACTCTCTGAACAGCCCTCTGCTGGTTCCACCGCATGTCACATCGGCCATTATGTGCACGTCTCACGAGCTGGCTAGATATCTGCAGTCATTTCAGGGGTCGCAGGAATAGTTACTTTTGGGTGTGGCTGATGGCACCTCAGGGACCCAAGAAGACCAACATTCGCTATGACTGTTCTCCACATGAACGAACCATCATGCGGAGGCGAGTAATTTACTCTCAGAGGCCTATGGGTGCAGTACACTGTGATACATTAAGCATAAATTTACATCCTCCCAAGACCAACTCGAGGGGGTAACCACGCAGTCCCTGTGTAACACTGAGTGTCAGTGAGGGAAACCACACAAATCAAGCATAACAATTTATATTACCAGGTAGGTCACTTCATAAATCACATTCTAATTCCAAATAAAATATCCATAAAAGTATTACAAAAGAAACAAAATCACAGAGTCTTAAAAGTTATACCTAGTAATAAAGACTACATATAGGCGTCTGGCTACAGACCCGCCCCGATCCCTTGGTTTCCCCTGCTTATAAGTCAAAACCAGGCCTTTGATCTCCAACTAAAAATGGTCCAAATCCAAATTTAGTCCCTTTAGAAGCATTGCTCTCCAGGTGGTAGTTGCTGGTCAAGAGATGAAGACTGGTGGCTTCAAGGCGGCAGGTTTCCACAGTTCTTCCCAGGTTCCTGAATGGCTACCAAGTCTTAGGTTTACTGTTGTGGAAATTAGACCATTGCACCAGTGGCACTGAACAAG
>NC_083760.1:3240489-3325489 GCF_963514075.1 Conger conger | reverse complement strand
GCACACACCTGCTGGTGGAGAGAGCACACACACCTGCTGGAGGAGAGAGCACACACCTGCTGGAGGAGAGAGCACACACACCTGCTGGTGTAGAGCACACACACCTGAGTGGAGAGAGCACACACACCTGAGTGGAGAGAGCACACACACCTGCTGGTGGATAGAGCACACACACCTGGGGTAGAGAGAGCACACATACCTGCTGGAGGAGAGAGCACACACACCTGCTGGTGTAGAGAGCATACACATCAGCAGACAGATGGCTTTATTTGACTTTATTGTGTAGGTTTATTAGATTTCTTTGCCCAGAACCCATAAGGGTGAAGGGCAAAGACATTTTATTATTTAATTTGTTTTGGTGTTGGCGCTCTCTCTCTCTCTCTACATGGGGTAAACTACGAGGAACATCCTGGAAGTGCTGCATCTCCCTCCCAGGGGAGTCGCATGGCGTGTGAAAGCCAGGTTTCATCACCTAGTGTCAGCCCAGGAACCAAACTGAACAAGCCACCACCTTTCAGCTTCTCATTTTACTGTGCCTGTAGACCAGCTAACTTCAGACTCGCTCATGAACAGACTCTGTAGAGGGCACACATTTTGCTTTCTTTTGTCGAGATTTGCCTGTAATATAACCTCATATTTTCTGGAGCAAAATATTTCAAGGCTTTTGTCTTTTTTTCTTTTCTTTGTTTTATCATTCACTGAAAAAATGAAATGGTTAATAATCCACTTCAATGCCTCTCCCTCACTTTCCTACAGGTGATTTCACACCTGAACTCATTGTCCATTCAAATGGGAACTTCACACTCCAGCCAAATGTTGAGGGTTTCCTGGAGTACCTTGTGTGGAAGTGGAATAATCACAAGTTGGTTGAGTTTGACCAGCAGACGGTGAGAGAATACAGAGAGTTTAAAGGACGGACAATCCTGGATGTCACAACAGGAGCCCTGACCCTCACACATCTCAGAGAGTCCGACAGTGGGGAGTATGTGGGTGAGCTGCTGGTCAAAGGAGAACTGACACACCATTCTCAAAGGGTGACAGTGTTTGGTGAGTTTGCTTCTACAAAAGGACCCAACCCAGTTCATTAGGGAATTTCATCACAAAGATCTAAGTCATATGTTCTGATAAAATGTATTTGCGACTGAAATGCATTTTAACACCATTTTGGTGTGGCATGTTTTGTCCAACAAGGTAGAAGTTTGTGAGCTGGTATGTAACACCACAGGAATGGGTGTGAATATTGATAAGTAATACTGCAGGTATACCCCTAGTTTTACAGAGTTCTCAACCTGAACATTTTCAGGAAAAAAACAGTTCATCATTTGGGGCATGTGTATTAGTCCATGAAAAACAATGATAACATGAGCTTTGTGGTAAGAAGCCTTTGTTTCCCATGTAGATGCTGTAGATAAACCTACAGTCACCTGCCAGGTGAACAGGACCTCAGTAACCCTGCTGTGCTCTGGGGACGACAGACCTGCCACTCAGTACAGGTGGGAGGGGCCTGCCATAGAGCCCCAGCCAGGGCCCCAGCTGAAGATAGAGGCAGCAGAGACATCTGACTCAGTCTACACCTGTGTGCTCAACAACCCTGTGAGTGAGAGCAGAACAGAGCTTTCTGTAAAGAGCTGCTTCCCTGCACCAGGTAAGGCCACACATCCATGTAGGGCCTGATCACAGGCCTGCTGTCCTGCTGCAACAGCTAATCCTCACTTCACAGGTTTGGACAGCTGCTCCAGTTGTAATGCAGTTCTGTGGTTTTACCTCCAGCTGAACACACTGCAGTTGAAACAAAGTTTAAAAGGTGTTCATGTGCTGCAGTTCCCCTGTGGTTACATGCCTCTACTGTCCAGTTTTGTGGGAGATAAATGATTTTTGTTGCTGCTACCATGGGAATCCCTGTGGGTCCCATGTTACACGTTTCAATAGATCAAAATGGTTGAGCATTTTATGTTTTTCTTTTTGTGTTTAGAAAGTTCCTCCTTCATCATTCCCTTTGTCATTGTCCTCCTCATCATCATCATCAGTATTGTGGGATTCATTTACTGTAAGAACTGCTACAGAAGTAAGTGTCCTTCCAAATAACACATTCACTTCTATTAATACATGCATTTATGTGCAGATACCACTGTTTCTGAAGCAGTTACTCAAGACTGAATTCAGTAAGATTGCACTCCTGTCATGAAATCAGCAGAATCACTCTAAAATTGTGGGACTTTCAAAGCACATACATTACCATAACTATATCCATCACTAATAATAATAATAATTATATGCTTACATTGTAGAAAGAAAAAAGGATATTGAAGTTGAATCTGAGGGTAAGTTGTAAAAGATATGGTGATGGCTATGTTTATACTGGTGTGAAACAATGAGTAATCAATATTTCATATTTTCATTTTGTAGAAAAGACAGGACTGAAAGGGGAAGATGTTGAAGCTGGAATGGAAGGTAAGCTGTAGAACAGTGTTCCTCACTCTGGCCTTTGGGCTGCAGATAATATTATTGTTCCCGTGACTTTATGTCTGAATTTAAAACTGTATCTGGAAATGCCGAGAAAAAAAAAAAAAATTATTATACATACTAGTTTATGCTTTTACGGTACTCACAATTAATACATTTGTGGAACATTTCTTTTGAAACAGAAAATCAACAGCTTTTATTAACAGACACTGAAAACCCTGAGGAAACTCAAGGTAAGGAACAATGTTATGTACGGGGGTATGTGTGGTTCTAGTCTCGTCCAGCAGGTGGAACCAGGATGTGTACCCTGTACTGATTACTAACCTGCCACACCTGCCATAGGCTGGAGTATATAAACTCCTCCCCTTCCTCCACATGGTCTCTCTCTCTTTGTCTGGGCAGCCAGCTCTGCAGCAGCAGGGCCTTCAACCGCCATCATTTGGTTTTGAGCAGTGCATAGTTCCTGTGTTACAATACATTTAGTTATTTTCAAACACTTTAACTGTGTCTGTTTGCATTGTGTTATATTCCCTGAGCCAGGGTTGTAACCACAGTTAATTCTGTCCTGAACACAAATGTGCAACTCCGTGAGTTCAGAAGAGGTATTGAAGTCCAAGTCATGAATTGAATTCCACATTTGTTGAGTGAGCCTCCCTGTGTGTGTAGAGTGCTCACCACATGCAGATGTTTCCTGTGTTTCTACAGGAGGAGTTGAGGACAGAGTGAAGCCACATGGAGACATGATGAGGCCAGCTCAGGCCCATGATGAGCATCAGAAGGCAGCTCAGGCCCATGATGAGCATCAGAAGGCAGCTCAGGCCCATGATGAGCATCAGAAGGCAGCTCAGGCCCATGATGAGCATCAGAAGGCAGCTCTGGCTGAGCAGCACAGAGGGGCTGATGGGAGAGCTGCACTTTCACAGGAGGAGAGTCAGACAGGTGAGTACAGAGAAGCAGCATGTAACCTGCTCATCACCTGCTTTACATCATATTTCATATTTTATTTCTCCACAGAATCACTAAATCTGTGGGAATATTCTGCAGAGAGAGGAGTGAAGACTGAGGGAGGGAACTCACCTAAACTCCCCTCCTCTGGTACTGTCCCGTTCAGCACTCCTGTGTCTCCATCTGCTGCTCCACCCAAAACAGGACATGAAGAGGACACCACCCACACCCCATCTGCTGCTCCACCCAAAACAGGACATGAAGAAGACACCACCCACACCCCATCTGCTGCTCCACCCAAAACAGGACATGAAGGGGACACCACCCAAACCCCATCTGCTGCTCCACCCGAAACAGGAAGTGAAGAGCACACCAAGACCCAGCTTAAGGGGAGAAGCAAGAAGGAAGTGGAAGAGTGGAAGAAAGAGGAAGAAGAAGAAGAAGAAGAAGAAGAAGAAGAGGAAGAAGAGGAAGAGGGAACAGCAGGAGCCAATCAGACAGCAGGATCCCAGAGGCAGAGAGAAGAGATGAGGGGGCAGGATGGAGGTAAAGAGGAGGGAGGAGCTCAGCCCAGTGGGGCAGGAGGGGGAGGAGATGAGATCCCAACAGCAGATCCAGCCCTGGAGCTCAACAGTGATGGAGCCCACAGAGCACCTGATGGGAGTGTTGGGGTTCCACAGGAGTGTCAGACAGGTGAGTACAGAGACACAGCAGGTAACATTCTCAATGAGACACACCCACAGGTAACATTCTCAATGAGACACGCCCACAGGTAACATTCTCAATGAGACACACCCACAGGTGACATTCTCAATGAGACACGCCCACAGGTAACATTCTCAATTACACACGCCCACAGGTAACATTCTCAATGAGACACGCCCACAGGTAACATTCGCAATGAGAGACACGCCCACAGGTAACATTCGCAATGAGAGACACGCCCACAGGTAACATTCTCAATGAGACACGCCCACAGGTAACATTCTCAATTACACACGCCCAGCTGCCCCTAGTGATCCTCTTGTGTGCAGGTGCACTTCAGCAGATTTGATTTATTTATCAATAGAATCATTATATCAGGGTGAACATTCTTAAAGGTACAATTGGTAAGATTTGTGTTTAAACATTGTTACAAGACCATTGTAAATCCCTTCTTATCATTGAAAAAGGCTCACTGACATGTTGACTCACCCACGCCTGTGTTTATAGTCTTTAATTTCAATGTCCTTGATAAAAAGCAGGATCAGATACTCACCTGTGAGCCTCTCGTGTTTGTACAGTATTCACCACATTCAGATATTTCCTGTGTTTCTATAGCAGTTCTGGGAAGAGAAAAGCAAAAAGAAGAACAGGAGGGAGGAGCTCAGCCCAGTGGGGCAGGAGGGGGAGGAGATGAGATCCCAACAGCAGATCCAGCCCTGGAGCTCAACAGTGATGGAGCCCACAGAGCACCTGATGGGAGTGTTGGGGTTCCACAGGAGTGTCAGACAGGTGAGTACAGAGACACAGCAGGTAACATTCTCAATGAGACACACCCACAGGTAACATTCTCAATGAGACACGCCCACAGGTAACATTCTCAATGAGAGACACGCCGACAGGTAACATTCCCAATGAGACACGCCCACAGGTAACATTCGCAATGAGAGACACGCCCACAGGTAACATTCTCAATGAGATACGCCCACAGGAAACATTCTCAATGAGACACACCCACAGGTAACATTCTCAATGAGAGACACGCCCACAGGTAACATTCTCAATGAGACACGCCCACAGGTAACATTCTCAATTACACACGCCCACAGGTAACATTCTCAATGAGACACGCCCACAGGTAACATTCGCAATGAGCGACACGCCCACAGGTAACATTCGCAATGAGAGACACGCCCACAGGTAACATTCTCAATGAGACACGCCCACAGGTAACATTCTCAATTACACACGCCCAGCTGCCCCTAGTGATCCTCTTGTGTGCAGGTGCACTTCAGCAGATTTGATTTATTTATCAATAGAATCATTATATCAGGGTGAACATTCTTAAAGGTACAATTGGTAAGATTTGTGTTTAAACATTGTTACAAGACCATTGTAAATCCCTTCCTATCATTGAAAAAGGCTCACTGACGTGTTGACTCACCCACGCCTGTGTTTATAGTCTTTAATTTCAATGTCCTTGATAAAAAGCAGGATCAGATACTCACCTTTGAGCCTCTCAATGTTTGTACAATATTCACCACATGCAGATATTTCCTGTGTTTCTATAGGAGTTCTGGGAAGAGAAAAGCAAAAAGAAGAACAGGAGGGAGGAGCTCAGCCCAGTGGGGCAGGAGGGGGAGGAGATGAGATCCCAACAGCAGATCCAGCCCTGGAGCTCAACAGTGATGGAGCCCACAGAGCACCTGATGGGAGTGTTGGGGTTCCACAGGAGTGTCAGACAGGTGAGTACAGAGACACAGCAGGTAACATTCTCAATGAGACACACCCACAGGTAACATTCTCAATGAGACACGCCCACAGGTAACATTCTCAATGAGAGACACGCCGACAGGTAACATTCCCAATGAGACACGCCCACAGGTAACATTCGCAATGAGAGACACGCCCACAGGTAACATTCTCAATGAGACACGCCCACAGGAAACATTCTCAATGAGACACACCCACAGGTAACATTCTCAATGAGAGACACGCCCACAGGTAACATTCTCAATGAGACACGCCCACAGGTAACATTCTCAATTACACACGCCCACAGGTAACATTCTCAATGAGACACGCCCACAGGTAACATTCGCAATGAGCGACACGCCCACAGGTAACATTCGCAATGAGAGACACGCCCACAGGTAACATTCTCAATGAGACACGCCCACAGGTAACATTCTCAATTACACACGCCCAGCTGCCCCTAGTGATCCTCTTGTGTGCAGGTGCACTTCAGCAGATTTGATTTATTTATCAATAGAATCATTATATCAGGGTGAACATTCTTAAAGGTACAATTGGTAAGATTTGTGTTTAAACATTGTTACAAGACCATTGTAAATCCCTTCCTATCATTGAAAAAGGCTCACTGACGTGTTGACTCACCCACGCCTGTGTTTATAGTCTTTAATTTCAATGTCCTTGATAAAAAGCAGGATCAGATACTCACCTTTGAGCCTCTCAATGTTTGTAATATATTCACCACATGCAGATATTTCCTGTGTTTCTATAGGAGTTCTGGGAAGAGAAAAGCAAAAAGAAGAACAGGAGGGAGGAGCTCAGCCCAGTGGGGCAGGAGGGGGAGGAGATGAGATCCCAACAGCAGATCCAGCCCTGGAGCTCAACAGTGATGGAGCCCACAGAGCACCTGATGGGAGTGTTGGGGTTCCACAGGAGTGTCAGACAGGTGAGTACAGAGACACAGCAGGTAACATTCTCAATGAGACACACCCACAGGTAACATTCTCAATGAGACACGCCCACAGGTAACATTCTCAATGAGAGACACGCCGACAGGTAACATTCCCAATGAGACACGCCCACAGGTAACATTCGCAATGAGAGACACGCCCACAGGTAACATTCTCAATGAGACACGCCCACAGGAAACATTCTCAATGAGACACACCCACAGGTAACATTCTCAATGAGAGACACGCCCACAGGTAACATTCTCAATGAGACACGCCCACAGGTAACATTCTCAATTACACACGCCCACAGGTAACATTCTCAATGAGACACGCCCACAGGTAACATTCGCAATGAGAGACACGCCCACAGGTAACATTCGCAATGAGAGACACGCCCACAGGTAACATTCTCAATGAGACACGCCCACAGGTAACATTCTCAATTACACACGCCCAGCTGCCCCTAGTGGTCCTCTTGTGTGCAGGTGCACTTCAGCAGATTTGATTTATTCATCAATAGAATCATTATATCAGGGTGAACATTCTTAAAGGTACAATTGGTAAGATTTGTGTTTAAACATTGTTACAAGACCATTGTAAATCCCTTCCTATCATTGAAAAAGGCTCACTGACATGTTGACTCACCCACGCCTGTGTTTATAGTCTTTAAATTCAATGTCCTTGATAAAAAGCAGGATCAGATACTCACCTGTGAGCCTCTCGTGTTTGTACAGTATTCACCACATGCAGATATTTCCTGTGTTTCTATAGCAGTTCTGGGAAGAGAAAAGCAAAAAGAAGAACAGGAGGGAGGAGCTCAGCCCAGTGGGGCAGGAGGGGGAGGAGATGAGATCCCAACAGCAGATCCAGCCCTGGAGCTCAACAGTGATGGAGCCCACAGAGCACCTGATGGGAGTGTTGGGGTTCCACAGGAGTGTCAGACAGGTGAGTACAGAGACACAGCAGGTAACATTCTCAATGAGACACACCCACAGGTAACATTCTCAATGAGACACGCCCACAGGTAACATTCTCAATGAGAGACACGCCGACAGGTAACATTCCCAATGAGACACGCCCACAGGTAACATTCGCAATGAGAGACACGCCCACAGGTAACATTCTCAATGAGATACGCCCACAGGAAACATTCTCAATGAGACACACCCACAGGTAACATTCTCAATGAGAGACACGCCCACAGGTAACATTCTCAATGAGACATGCCCACAGGTAACATTCTCAATTACACACGCCCACAGGTAACATTCTCAATGAGACACGCCCACAGGTAACATTCTCAATGAGACACGCCCACAGGTAACATTCGCAATGAGAGACACGCCCACAGGTAACATTCGCAATGAGAGACACGCCCACAGGTAACATTCTCAATGAGACACGCCCACAGGTAACATTCTCAATTACACACGCCCAGCTGCCCCTAGTGATCCTCTTGTGTGCAGGTGCACTTCAGCAGATTTGATTTATTTATCAATAGAATCATTATATCAGGGTGAACATTCTTAAAGGTACAATTGGTACGATTTGTGTTTAAACATTGTTACAAGACCATTGTAAATCCCTTCCTATCATTGAAAAAGGCTCACTGACATGTTGACTCACCCACGCCTGTGTTTATAGTCTTTAATTTCAATGTCCTTGATAAAAAGCAGGATCAGATACTCACCTGTGAGCCTCTCGTGTTTGTACAGTATTCACCACATGCAGATATTTCCTGTGTTTCTATAGCAGTTCTGGGAAGAGAAAAGCAAAAAGAAGAACAGGAGGGAGGAGCTCAGCCCAGTGGGGCAGGAGGGGGAGGAGATGAGATCCCAACAGCAGATCCAGCCCTGGAGCTCAACAGTGATGGAGCCCACAGAGCACCTGATGGGAGTGTTGGGGTTCCAATGGAGTGTCAGACAGGTGAGTACAGAGACACAGCAGGTAACATTCTCAATGAGACACACCCACAGGTAACATTCTCAATGAGACACGCCCACAGGTAACATTCTCAATGAGAGACACGCCGACAGGTAACATTCCCAATGAGACACGCCCACAGGTAACATTCGCAATGAGAGACACGCCCACAGGTAACATTCTCAATGAGATACGCCCACAGGAAACATTCTCAATGAGACACACCCACAGGTAACATTCTCAATGAGAGACACGCCCACAGGTAACATTCTCAATGAGACACGCCCACAGGTAACATTCTCAATTACACACGCCCACAGGTAACATTCTCAATGAGACACGCCCACAGGTAACATTCTCAATGAGACACGCCCACAGGTAACATTCGCAATGAGAGACACGCCCACAGGTAACATTCGCAATGAGAGACACGCCCACAGGTAACATTCTCAATGAGACACGCCCACAGGTAACATTCTCAATTACACACGCCCAGCTGCCCCTAGTGATCCTCTTGTGTGCAGGTGCACTTCAGCAGATTTGATTTATTTATCAATAGAATCATTATATCAGGGTGAACATTCTTAAAGGTACAATTGGTACGATTTGTGTTTAAACATTGTTACAAGACCATTGTAAATCCCTTCCTATCATTGAAAAAGGCTCACTGACATGTTGACTCACCCACGCCTGTGTTTATAGTCTTTAATTTCAATGTCCTTGATAAAAAGCAGGATCAGATACTCACCTGTGAGCCTCTCGTGTTTGTACAGTATTCACCACATGCAGATATTTCCTGTGTTTCTATAGCAGTTCTGGGAAGAGAAAAGCAAAAAGAAGAACAGGAGGGAGGAGCTCAGCCCAGTGGGGCAGGAGGGGGAGGAGATGAGATCCCAACAGCAGATCCAGCCCTGGAGCTCAACAGTGATGGAGCCCACAGAGCACCTGATGGGAGTGTTGGGGTTCCACAGGAGTGTCAGACAGGTGAGTACAGAGACACAGCAGGAAACATTCTCAATGAGACACACCCACAGGTAACATTCTCAATGAGACACGCCCACAGGTAACATTCTCAATTACACACGCCCACAGGTAACATTCTCAATTACACACGCCCACAGGTAACATTCTCAATGAGACACGCCCACAGGTAACATTCGCAATGAGAGACACGCCCACAGGTAACATTCTCAATGAGACACGCCCACAGGTAACATTCGCAATGAGAGACACGCCCACAGGTAACATTCGCAATGAGAGACACGCCCACAGGTAACATTCTCAATGAGACACGCCCACAGGAAACATTCTCAATGAGACACACCCACAGGTAACATTCTCAATGAGAGACACGCCCACAGGTAACATTCTCAATGAGACACGCCCACAGGTAACATTCTCAATTACACACGCCCACAGGTAACATTCTCAATGAGACACGCCCACAGGTAACATTCGCAATGAGAGACACGCCCACAGGTAACATTCTCAATGAGACACGCCCACAGGTAACATTCGCAATGAGAGACACGCCCACAGGTAACATTCGCAATGAGAGACACGCCCACAGGTAACATTCTCAATGAGACACGCCCACAGGAAACATTCTCAATGAGACACACCCACAGGTAACATTCTCAATGAGAGACACGCCCACAGGTAACATTCTCAATGAGACACGCCCACAGGTAACATTCTCAATTACACACGCCCACAGGTAACATTCTCAATGAGACACGCCCACAGGTAACATTCGCAATGAGAGACACGCCCACAGGTAACATTCGCAATGAGAGACACGCCCACAGGTAACATTCTCAATGAGACACGCCCACAGGTAACATTCTCAATTACACACGCCCAGCTGCCCCTAGTGGTCCTCTTGTGTGCAGGTGCACTTCAGCAGATTTGATTTATTTATCAATAGAATCATTATATCAGGGTGAACATTCTTAAAGGTACAATTGGTAAGATTTGTGTTTAAACATTGTTACAAGACCATTGTAAATCCCTTCCTATCATTGAAAAAGGCTCACTGACATGTTGACTCACCCACGCCTGTGTTTATAGTCTTTAATTTCAATGTCCTTGATAAAAAGCAGGATCAGATACTCACCTGTGAGCCTCTCGTGTTTGTACAGTATTCACCACATGCAGATATTTCCTGTGTTTCTATAGGAGTTCTGGGAAGAGAAAAGCAAAAAGAAGAACAGGAGGGAGGAGCTCAGCCCAGTGGGGCAGGAGGGGGAGGAGATGAGATCCCAACAGCAGATCCAGCCCTGGAGCTCAACAGTGATGGAGCCCACAGAGCACCTGATGGGAGTGTTGGGGTTCCACAGGAGTGTCAGACAGGTGAGTACAGAGACACAGCAGGAAACATTCTCAATGAGACACACCCACAGGTAACATTCTCAATGAGACACGCCCACAGGTAACATTCTCAATTACACACGCCCACAGGTAACATTCTCAATGAGACACACCCACAGGTAACATTCTCAATGAGACACGCCCACAGGTAACATTCTCAATTACACACGCCCACAGGTAACATTCTCAATGAGACACGCCCACAGGTAACATTCTCAATTACACACGCCCAGCTGCCCCTAGTGGTCCTCTTGTGTGCAGGTGCACTTCAGCAGATTTGATTTATTTATCAATAGAATCATTATATCAGGGTGAACATTCTTAAAGGTACAATTGGTAAGATTTGTGTTTAAACATTGTTACAAGACCATTGTAAATCCCTTCCTATCATTGAAAAAGGCTCACTGACATGTTGACTCACCCTCTGCCTGTGTTTATAGTCTTTAATTTCAATGTCCTTGATAAAAAGCAGGATCAGATACTCACCTGTGAGCCTCTCGTGTTTGTACAGTATTCACCACATGCAGATATTTCCTGTGTTTCTATAGCAGTTCTGGGAAGAGAAAAGCAAAAAGAAGAACAGGAGGGAGGAGCTCAGCCCAGTGGGGCAGGAGGGGGAGGAGATGAGATCCCAACAGCAGATCCAGCCCTGGAGCTCAACAGTGATGGAGCCCACAGAGCACCTGATGGGAGTGTTGGGGTTCCACAGGAGTGTCAGACAGGTGAGTACAGAGACACAGCAGGTAACATTCTCAATGAGACACACCCACAGGTAACATTCTCAATGAGACACGCCCACAGGTAACATTCTCAATGAGAGACACGCCGACAGGTAACATTCCCAATGAGACACGCCCACAGGTAACATTCGCAATGAGAGACACGCCCACAGGTAACATTCTCAATGAGACACACCCACAGGTAACATTCTCAATGAGAGACACGCCCACAGGTAACATTCTCAATGAGACACGCCCACAGGTAACATTCTCAATTACACACGCCCACAGGTAACATTCTCAATGAGACACGCCCACAGGTAACATTCGCAATGAGCGACACGCCCACAGGTAACATTCGCAATGAGAGACACGCCCACAGGTAACATTCTCAATGAGACACGCCCACAGGTAACATTCTCAATTACTCACGCCCAGGTGCCCCTAGTGATCCTCTTGTGTGCAGGTGCACTTCAGCAGATTTGATTTATTTATCAATAGAATCATTATATCAGGGTGAACATTCTTAAAGGTACAATTGGTAAGATTTGTGTTTAAACATTGTTACAAGACCATTGTAAATCCCTTCTTATCATTGAAAAAGGCTCACTGACATGTTGACTCACCCACGCCTGTGTTTATAGTCTTTAATTTCAATGTCCTTGATAAAAAGCAGGATCAGATACTCACCTGTGAGCCTCTCGTGTTTGTACAGTATTCACCACATGCAGATATTTCCTGTGTTTCTATAGCAGTTCTGGGAAGAGAAAAGCAAAAAGAAGAACAGGAGGGAGGAGCTCAGCCCAGTGGGGCAGGAGGGGGAGGAGATGAGATCCCAACAGCAGATCCAGCCCTGGAGCTCAACAGTGATGGAGCCCACAGAGCACCTGATGGGAGTGTTGGGGTTCCACAGGAGTGTCAGACAGGTGAGTACAGAGACACAGCAGGTAACATTCTCAATGAGACACACCCACAGGTAACATTCTCAATGAGACACGCCCACAGGTAACATTCTCAATTACACACGCCCACAGGTAACATTCTCAATGAGACACACCCACAGGTAACATTCTCAATGAGACACGCCCACAGGTAACATTCTCAATTACACACGCCCACAGGTAACATTCTCAATGAGACACGCTCACAGGTAACATTCGCAATGAGAGACACGCCCACAGGTAACATTCGCAATGAGAGACACGCCCACAGGTAACATTCTCAATGAGACACGCCCACAGGTAACATTCTCAATTACACACGCCCAGCTGCCCCTAGTGGTCCTCTTGTGTGCAGGTGCACTTCAGCAGATTTGATTTATTTATCAATAGAATCATTATATCAGGGTGAACATTCTTAAAGGTACAATTGGTAAGATTTGTGTTTAAACATTGTTACAAGACCATTGTAAATCCCTTCCTATCATTGAAAAAGGCTCACTGACATGTTGACTCACCCACGCCTGTGTTTATAGTCTTTCATTTCGATGTCCTTGATAAAAAGCAGGATCAGATACTCACCTGTGAGCCTCTCGTGTTTGTACAGTATTCACCACATGCAGATATTTCCTGTGTTTCTATAGCAGTTCTGGGAAGAGAAAAGCAAAAAGAAGAACAGGAGGGAGGAGCTCAGCCCAGTGGGGCAGGAGGGGGAGGAGATGAGATCCCAACAGCAGATCCAGCCCTGGAGCTCAACAGTGATGGAGCCCACAGAGCACCTGATGGGAGTGTTGGGGTTCCACAGGAGTGTCAGACAGGTGAGTACAGAGACACAGCAGGTAACATTCTCAATGAGACACACCCACAGGTAACATTCTCAATGAGACACGCCCACAGGTAACATTCTCAATGAGAGACACGCCAACAGGTAACATTCTCAATGAGACACGCCCACAGGTAACATTCTCAATGAGACACGCCCACAGGAAACATTCTCAATGAGACACACCCACAGGTAACATTCTCAATGAGAGACACGCCCACAGGTAACATTCTCAATGAGACACGCCCACAGGTAACATTCTCAATTACACACGCCCACAGGTAACATTCTCAATGAGACACGCCCACAGGTAACATTCGCAATGAGAGACACGCCCACAGGTAACATTCGCAATGAGAGACACGCCCACAGGTAACATTCTCAATGAGACACGCCCACAGGTAACATTCTCAATTACACACGCCCAGCTGCCCCTAGTGGTCCTCTTGTGTGCAGGTGCACTTCAGCAGATTTGATTTATTTATCAATAGAATCATTATATCAGGGTGAACATTCTTAAAGGTACAATTGGTAAGATTTTTGTTTAAACATTGTTACAAGACCATTGTAAATCCCTTCTTATCATTGAAAAAGGCTCACTGACATGTTGACTCACCCACGCCTGTGTTTATAGTCTTTAATTTCAATGTCCTTGATAAAAAGCAGGATCAGATACTCACCTGTGAGCCTCTCGTGTTTGTACAGTATTCACCACATGCAGATATTTCCTGTGTTTCTATAGCAGTTCTGGGAAGAGAAAAGCAAAAAGAAGAACAGGAGGGAGGAGCTCAGCCCAGTGGGGCAGGAGGGGGAGGAGATGAGATCCCAACAGCAGATCCAGCCCTGGAGCTCAAAAGTGATGGAGCCCACAGAGCACCTGATGGGAGTGTTGGGGTTCCACAGGAGTGTCAGACAGGTGAGTACAGAGACACAGCAGGTAACATTCTCAATGAGACACACCCACAGGTAACATTCTCAATGAGACACGCCCACAGGTAACATTCTCAATGAGAGACACGCCGACAGTTAACATTCCCAATGAGACACGCCCACAGGTAACATTCTCAATTACACACGCCCACAGGTAACATTCTCAATGAGACACGCCCACAGGTAACATTCTCAATGAGAGACACGCCCACAGGTAACATTCTCAATGAGACACGCCCACAGGAAACATTCTCAATGAGACACACCCACAGGTAACATTCTCAATGAGACACGCCCACAGGTAACATTCTCAATGAGAGACACGCCGACAGGTAACATTCCCAATGAGACACACCCACAGGTAACATTCGCAATGAGAGACACGCCCACAGGTAACATTCTCAATGAGAGACACGCCCACAGGTAACATTCTCAATGAGACACGCCCACAGGTAACATTCTCAATTACACACGCCCACAGGTAACATTCTCAATGAGACACGCCCACAGGTAACATTCGCAATGAGAGACACGCCCACAGGTAACATTCTCAATTACACACGCCCAGCTGCCCCTAGTGGTCCTCTTGTGTGCAGGTGCACTTCAGCAGATTTGATTTATTCATCAATAGAATCATTATATCAGGGTGAACATTCTTAAAGGTACAATTGGTAAGATTTGTGTTTAAACATTGTTACAAGACCATTGTAAATCCCTTCTTATCATTGAAAAAGGCTCACTGACATGTTGACTCACCCACGCCTGTGTTTATAGTCTTTAATTTCAATGTCCTTGATAAAAAGCAGGATCAGATACTCACCTGTGAGCCTCTCGTGTTTGTACAGTATTCACCACATGCAGATATTTCCTGTGTTTCTATAGCAGTTCTGGGAAGAGAAAAGCAAAAAGAAGAACAGGAGGGAGGAGCTCAGCCCAGTGGGGCAGGAGGGGGAGGAGATGAGATCCCAACAGCAGATCCAGCCCTGGAGCTCAACAGTGATGGAGCCCACAGAGCACCTGATGGGAGTGTTGGGGTTCCACAGGAGTGTCAGACAGGTGAGTACAGAGACACAGCAGGTAACATTCTCAATGAGACACACCCACAGGTAACATTCTCAATGAGACACGCCCACAGGTAAAATTCTCAATGAGAGACACGCCGACAGGTAACATTCCCAATGAGACACGCCCACAGGTAACATTCGCAATGAGAGACACGCCCACAGGTAACATTCTCAATGAGACACGCCCACAGGAAACATTCTCAATGAGACACACCCACAGGTAACATTCTCAATGAGAGACACGCCCACAGGTAACATTCTCAATGAGACACGCCCACAGGTAACATTCTCAATTACACACGCCCACAGGTAACATTCTCAATGAGACACGCCCACAGGTAACATTCGCAATGAGAGACACGCCCACAGGTAACATTCGCAATGAGAGACACGCCCACAGGTAACATTCTCAATGAGACACGCCCACAGGTAACATTCTCAATTACACACGCCCAGCTGCCCCTAGTGGTCCTCTTGTGTGCAGGTGCACTTCAGCAGATTTGATTTATTTATCAATAGAATCATTATATCAGGGTGAACATTCTTAAAGGTACAATTGGTAAGATTTGTGTTAAAACATTGTTACAAGACCATTGTAAATCCCTTCCTATCATTGAAAAAGGCTCACTGACATGTTGACTCACCCACACCTGTGTTTATAGTCTTTAATTTCAATGTCCTTGATAAAAAGCAGGATCAGATACTCACCTGTGAGCCTCTCGTGTTTGTACAGTATTCACCACATGCAGATATTTCCTGTGTTTCTATAGGAGTTCTGGGAAGAGAAAAGCAAAAAGAAGAACAGGAGGGAGGAGCTCAGCCCAGTGGGGCAGGAGGGGGAGGAGATGAGATCCCAACAGCAGATCCAGCCCTGGAGCTCAACAGTGATGGAGCCCACAGAGCACCTGATGGGAGTGTTGGGGTTCCACAGGAGTGTCAGACAGGTGAGTACAGAGACACAGCAGGAAACATTCTCAATGAGACACACCCACAGGTAACATTCTCAATGAGACACGCCCACAGGTAACATTCTCAATTACACACGCCCACAGGTAACATTCTCAATTACACACGCCCACAGGAAACATTCTCAATGAGACACGCCCACAGGTAACATTCGCAATGAGAGACACGCCCACAGGTAACATTCTCAATTACACACGCCCAGCTGCCCCTAGTGGTCCTCTTGTGTGCAGGTGCACTTCAGCAGATTTGATTTATTTATCAATAGAATCATTATATCAGGGTGAACATTCTTAAAGGTACAATTGGTAAGATTTGTGTTTAAACATTGTTACAAGACCATTGTAAATCCCTTCCTATCATTGAAAAAGGCTCACTGACATGTTGACTCACCCACGCCTGTGTTTATAGTCTTTAATTTCAATGTCCTTGATAAAAAGCAGGATCAGATACTCACCTGTGAGCCTCTCGTGTTTGTACAGTATTCACCACATGCAGATATTTCCTGTGTTTCTATAGCAGTTCTGGGAAGAGAAAAGCAAAAAGAAGAACAGGAGGGAGGAGCTCAGCCCAGTGGGGCAGGAGGGGGAGGAGATGAGATCCCAACAGCAGATCCAGCCCTGGAGCTCAACAGTGATGGAGCCCACAGAGCACCTGATGGGAGTGTTGGGGTTCCACAGGAGTGTCAGACAGGTGAGTACAGAGACACAGCAGGTAACATTCTCAATGAGACACACCCACAGGTAACATTCTCAATGAGACACGCCCACAGGTAACATTCTCAATGAGAGACACGCCGACAGGTAACATTCCCAATGAGACACGCCCACAGGTAACATTCGCAATGAGAGACACGCCCACAGGTAACATTCTCAATGAGACACGCCCACAGGAAACATTCTCAATGAGACACACCCACAGGTAACATTCTCAATGAGAGACACGCCCACAGGTAACATTCTCAATGAGACACGCCCACAGGTAACATTCTCAATTACACACGCCCACAGGTAACATTCTCAATGAGACACGCCCACAGGTAACATTCGCAATGAGAGACACGCCCACAGGTAACATTCGCAATGAGAGACACGCCCACAGGTAACATTCTCAATGAGACACGCCCACAGGTAACATTCTCAATTACACACGCCCAGCTGCCCCTAGTGGTCCTCTTGTGTGCAGGTGCACTTCAGCAGATTTGATTTATTTATCAATAGAATCATTATATCAGGGTGAACATTCTTAAAGGTACAATTGGTAAGATTTGTGTTTAAACATTGTTACAAGACCATTGTAAATCCCTTCCTATCATTGAAAAAGGCTCACTGACATGTTGACTCACCCACACCTGTGTTTATAGTCTTTAATTTCAATGTCCTTGATAAAAAGCAGGATCAGATACTCACCTGTGAGCCTCTCGTGTTTGTACAGTATTCACCACATGCAGATATTTCCTGTGTTTCTATAGGAGTTCTGGGAAGAGAAAAGCAAAAAGAAGAACAGGAGGGAGGAGCTCAGCCCAGTGGGGCAGGAGGGGGAGGAGATGAGATCCCAACAGCAGATCCAGCCCTGGAGCTCAACAGTGATGGAGCCCACAGAGCACCTGATGGGAGTGTTGGGGTTCCACAGGAGTGTCAGACAGGTGAGTACAGAGACACAGC
The DNA here is from genome assembly GCF_963514075.1 of Conger conger. Taxonomy (NCBI): domain Eukaryota; kingdom Metazoa; phylum Chordata; class Actinopteri; order Anguilliformes; family Congridae; genus Conger; species Conger conger. The sequence continues at coordinate 3,307,280 of NC_083760.1, read as the reverse complement.
AGGAAACATTCTCAATGAGACACACCCACAGGTAACATTCTCAATGAGACACGCCCACAGGTAACATTCTCAATTACACACGCCCACAGGTAACATTCTCAATGAGACACACCCACAGGTAACATTCTCAATGAGACACGCCCACAGGTAACATTCTCAATTACACACGCCCACAGGTAACATTCTCAATGAGACACGCTCACAGGTAACATTCGCAATGAGAGACACGCCCACAGGTAACATTCGCAATGACAGACACGCCCACAGGTAACATTCTCAATGAGACACGCCCACAGGTAACATTCTCAATTACACACGCCCAGCTGCCCCTAGTGGTCCTCTTGTGTGCAGGTGCACTTCAGCAGATTTGATTTATTTATCAATAGAATCATTATATCAGGGTGAACATTCTTAAAGGTACAATTGGTAAGATTTGTGTTTAAACATTGTTACAAGACCATTGTAAATCCCTTCCTATCATTGAAAAAGGCTCACTGACATGTTGACTCACCCACGCCTGTGTTTATAGTCTTTCATTTCGATGTCCTTGATAAAAAGCAGGATCAGATACTCACCTGTGAGCCTCTCGTGTTTGTACAGTATGCACCACATGCAGATATTTCCTGTGTTTCTATTGCAGTTCTGGGAAGAGAAAAGCAAAAAGAAGAACAGGAGGGAGGAGCTCAGCCCAGTGGGGCAGGAGGGGGAGGAGATGAGATCCCAACAGCAGATCCAGCCCTGGAGCTCAACAGTGATGGAGCCCACAGAGCACCTGATGGGAGTGTTGGGGTTCCACAGGAGTGTCAGACAGGTGAGTACAGAGACACAGCGGGTAACATTCTCAATGAGACACACCCACAGGTAACATTCTCAATGAGACACGCCCACAGGTAACATTCTCAATGAGAGACACGCCGACAGGTAACATTCGCAATGAGAGACACGCCCACAGGTAACATTCTCAATGAGACACGCCCACAGGAAACATTCTCAATGAGACACACCCACAGGTAACATTCTCAATGAGAGACACGCCCACAGGTAACATTCTCAATGAGACACGCCCACAGGTAACATTCTCAATTACACACGCCCACAGGTAACATTCTCAATGAGACACGCCCACAGGTAACATTCTCAATGAGAGACACGCCCACAGGTAACATTCTCAATGAGACACGCCCACAGGAAACATTCTCAATGAGACACGCCCACAGGTAACATTCGCAATGAGAGACACGCCCACAGGTAACATTCGCAATGAGAGACACGCCCACAGGTAACATTCTCAATGAGACACGCCCACAGGTAACATTCTCAATTACACACGCCCAGCTGCCCCTAGTGGTCCTCTTGTGTGCAGGTGCACTTCAGCAGATTTGATTTATTTATCAATAGAATCATTATATCAGGGTGAACATTCTTAAAGGTACAATTGGTAAGATTTGTGTTTAAACATTGTTACAAGACCATTGTAAATCCCTTCTTATCATTGAAAAAGGCTCACTGACATGTTGACTCACCCACGCCTGTGTTTATAGTCTTTAATTTCAATGTCCTTGATAAAAAGCAGGATCAGATACTCACCTGTGAGCCTCTCGTGTTTGTACAGTATTCACCACATGCAGATATTTCCTGTGTTTCTATAGGAGTTCTGGGAAGAGAAAAGCAAAAAGAAGAACAGGAGGGAGGAGCTCAGCCCAGTGGGGCAGGAGGGGGAGGAGATGAGATCCCAACAGCAGATCCAGCCCTGGAGCTCAACAGTGATGGAGCCCACAGAGCACCTGATGGGAGTGTTGGGGTTCCACAGGAGTGTCAGACAGGTGAGTACAGAGACACAGCAGGAAACATTCTCAATGAGACACACCCACAGGTAACATTCTCAATGAGACACGCCCACAGGTAACATTCTCAATTACACACGCCCACAGGTAACATTCTCAATTACACACGCCCACAGGTAACATTCTCAATGAGACACGCCCACAGGTAACATTCGCAATGAGAGACACGCCCACAGGTAACATTCGCAATGAGAGACACGCCCACAGGTAACATTCTCAATGAGACACGCCCACAGGTAACATTCTCAATTACACACGCCCAGCTGCCCCTAGTGGTCCTCTTGTGTGCAGGTGCACTTCAGCAGATTTGATTTATTTATCAATAGAATCATTATATCAGGGTGAACATTCTTAAAGGTACAATTGGTAAGATTTGTGTTTAAACATTGTTACAAGACCATTGTAAATCCCTTCCTATCATTGAAAAAGGCTCACTGACATGTTGACTCACCCACACCTGTGTTTATAGTCTTTAATTTCAATGTCCTTGATAAAAAGCAGGATCAGATACTCACCTGTGAGCCTCTCGTGTTTGTACAGTATTCACCACATGCAGATATTTCCTGTGTTTCTATAGCAGTTCTGGGAAGAGAAAAGCAAAAAGAAGAACAGGAGGGAGGAGCTCAGCCCAGTGGGGCAGGAGGGGGAGGAGATGAGATCCCAACAGCAGATCCAGCCCTGGAGCTCAACAGTGATGGAGCCCACAGAGCACCTGATGGGAGTGTTGGGGTTCCACAGGAGTGTCAGACAGGTGAGTACAGAGACACAGCAGGAAACATTCTCAATGAGACACACCCACAGGTAACATTCTCAATGAGACACGCCCACAGGTAACATTCTCAATTACACACGCCCACAGGTAACATTCTCAATGAGACACACCCACAGGTAACATTCTCAATGAGACACGCCCACAGGTAACATTCTCAATTACACACGCCCACAGGTAACATTCTCAATGAGACACGCTCACAGGTAACATTCGCAATGAGAGACACGCCCACAGGTAACATTCGCAATGACAGACACGCCCACAGGTAACATTCTCAATGAGACACGCCCACAGGTAACATTCTCAATTACACACGCCCAGCTGCCCCTAGTGGTCCTCTTGTGTGCAGGTGCACTTCAGCAGATTTGATTTATTTATCAATAGAATCATTATATCAGGGTGAACATTCTTAAAGGTACAATTGGTAAGATTTGTGTTTAAACATTGTTACAAGACCATTGTAAATCCCTTCCTATCATTGAAAAAGGCTCACTGACATGTTGACTCACCCACGCCTGTGTTTATAGTCTTTCATTTCGATGTCCTTGATAAAAAGCAGGATCAGATACTCACCTGTGAGCCTCTCGTGTTTGTACAGTATGCACCACATGCAGATATTTCCTGTGTTTCTATTGCAGTTCTGGGAAGAGAAAAGCAAAAAGAAGAACAGGAGGGAGGAGCTCAGCCCAGTGGGGCAGGAGGGGGAGGAGATGAGATCCCAACAGCAGATCCAGCCCTGGAGCTCAACAGTGATGGAGCCCACAGAGCACCTGATGGGAGTGTTGGGGTTCCACAGGAGTGTCAGACAGGTGAGTACAGAGACACAGCAGGTAACATTCTCAATGAGACACACCCACAGGTAACATTCTCAATGAGACACGCCCACAGGTAACATTCTCAATGAGAGACACGCCGACAGGTAACATTCGCAATGAGAGACACGCCCACAGGTAACATTCTCAATGAGACACGCCCACAGGAAACATTCTCAATGAGACACACCCACAGGTAACATTCTCAATGAGAGACACGCCCACAGGTAACATTCTCAATGAGACACGCCCACAGGTAACATTCTCAATTACACACGCCCACAGGTAACATTCTCAATGAGACACGCCCACAGGTAACATTCGCAATGAGAGACACGCCCACAGGTAACATTCGCAATGAGAGACACGCCCACAGGTAACATTCTCAATGAGACACGCCCACAGGTAACATTCTCAATTACACACGCCCAGCTGCCCCTAGTGGTCCTCTTGTGTGCAGGTGCACTTCAGCAGATTTGATTTATTTATCAATAGAATCATTATATCAGGGTGAACATTCTTAAAGGTACAATTGGTAAGATTTGTGTTTAAACATTGTTACAAGACCATTGTAAATCCCTTCTTATCATTGAAAAAGGCTCACTGACATGTTGACTCACCCACGCCTGTGTTTATATTCTTTAATTTCAATGTCCTTGATAAAAAGCAGGATCAGATACTCACCTGTGAGCCTCTCGTGTTTGTACAGTATTCACCACATGCAGATATTTCCTGTGTTTCTATAGCAGTTCTGGGAAGAGAAAAGCAAAAAGAAGAACAGGAGGGAGGAGCTCAGCCCAGTGGGGCAGGAGGGGGAGGAGATGAGATCCCAACAGCAGATCCAGCCCTGGAGCTCAAAAGTGATGGAGCCCACAGAGCACCTGATGGGAGTGTTGGGGTTCCACAGGAGTGTCAGACAGGTGAGTACAGAGACACAGCAGGTAACATTCTCAATGAGACACACCCACAGGTAACATTCTCAATGAGACACGCCCACAGGTAACATTCTCAATGAGAGACACGCCGACAGGTAACATTCCCAATGAGACACGCCCACAGGTAACATTCTCAATTACACACGCCCACAGGTAACATTCTCAATGAGACACGCCCACAGGTAACATTCTCAATGAGAGACACGCCCACAGGTAACATTCTCAATGAGACACGCCCACAGGAAACATTCTCAATGAGACACACCCACAGGTAACATTCTCAATGAGACACGCCCACAGGTAACATTCTCAATGAGAGACACGCCGACAGGTAACATTCCCAATGAGACACGCCCACAGGTAACATTCGCAATGAGAGACACGCCCACAGGTAACATTCTCAATGAGAGACACGCCCACAGGTAACATTCTCAATGAGACACACCCACAGGTAACATTCTCAATTACACACGCCCACAGGTAACATTCTCAATGAGACACGCCCACAGGTAACATTCGCAATGAGAGACACGCCCACAGGTAACATTCGCAATGAGAGACACGCCCACAGGTAACATTCTCAATGAGACACGCCCACAGGTAACATTCTCAATTACACACGCCCAGCTGCCCCTAGTGATCCTCTTGTGTGCAGGTGCACTTCAGCAGATTTGATTTATTTATCAATAGAATCATTATATCAGGGTGAACATTCTTAAAGGTACAATTGGTACAATTTGTGTTTAAACATTGTTACAAGACCATTGTAAATCCCTTCCTATCATTGAAAAAGGCTCACTGACATGTTGACTCACCCACGCCTGTGTTTATAGTCTTTAATTTCAATGTCCTTGATAAAAAGCAGGATCAGATACTCACCTGTGAGCCTCTCGTGTTTGTACAGTATTCACCACATGCAGATATTTCCTGTGTTTCTATAGGAGTTCTGGGAAGAGAAAAGCAAAAAGAAGAACAGGAGGGAGGAGCTCAGCCCAGTGGGGCAGGAGGGGGAGGAGATGAGATCCCAACAGCAGATCCAGCCCTGGAGCTCAACAGTGATGGAGCCCACAGAGCACCTGATGGGAGTGTTGGGGTTCCACAGGAGTGTCAGACAGGTGAGTACAGAGACACAGCAGGTAACATTCTCAATGAGACACGCCCACAGGTAACATTCTCAATGAGACACACCCACAGGTAACATTCTCAATGAGACACGCCCACTGGTAACATTCTCAATTACACACGCCCACAGGTAACATTCTCAATGAGACACGCCCACAGGTAACATTCGCAATGAGAGACACGCCCACAGGTAACATTCGCAATGAGAGACACGCCCACAGGTAACATTCTCAATGAGACACGCCCACAGGTAACATTCTCAATTACACACGCCCAGCTGCCCCTAGTGGTCCTCTTGTGTGCAGGTGCACTTCAGCAGATTTGATTTATTTATCAATAGAATCATTATATCAGGGTGAACATTCTTAAAGGTACAATTGGTAAGATTTGTGTTTAAACATTGTTACAAGACCATTGTAAATCCCTTCCTATCATTGAAAAAGGCTCACTGACATGTTGACTCACCCACGCCTGTGTTTATAGTCTTTAAATTCAATGTCTTTGATAAAAAGCAGGATCAGATACTCACCTGTGAGCCTCTCAGTGTTTGTACAGTATTCACCACATGCAGATATTTCCTGTGTTTCTATAGCAGTTCTGGGAAGAGAAAAGCAAAAAGAAGAACAGGAGGGAGGAGCTCAGCCCAGGGGGGCAGGAGGGGGAGGAGATGAGATCCCAACAGCAGATCCAGCCCTGGAGCTCAACAGTGATGGAGCCCACAGAGCACCTGATGGGAGTGTTGGGGTTCCACAGGAGTGTCAGACAGGTGAGTACAGAGACACAGCAGGTAACATTCTCAATGAGACACACCCACAGGTAACATTCGCAATGAGAGACACGCCCACAGGTAACATTCTCAATGAGACACGCCCACAGGAAACATTCTCAATGAGACACACCCACAGGTAACATTCTCAATGAGAGACACGCCCACAGGTAACATTCTCAATGAGACACGCCCACAGGTAACATTCTCAATTACACACGCCCACAGGTAACATTCTCAATGAGACACGCCCACAGGTAACATTCGCAATGAGAGACACGCCCACAGGTAACATTCGCAATGAGAGACACGCCCACAGGTAACATTCTCAATGAGACACGCACACAGGTAACATTCTCAATTACACACGCCCAGCTGCCCCTAGTGGTCCTCTTGTGTGCAGGTGCACTTCAGCAGATTTGATTTATTTATCAATAGAATCATTATATCAGGGTGAACATTCTTAAAGGTACAATTGGTAAGATTTGTGTTTAAACATTGTTACAAGACCATTGTAAATCCCTTCCTATCATTGAAAAAGGCTCACTGACATGTTGACTCACCCACGCCTGTGTTTATAGTCTTTAATTTCAATGTCCTTGATAAAAAGCAGGATCAGATACTCACCTGTGAGCCTCTCGTGTTTGTACAGTATTCACCACATGCAGATATTTCCTGTGTTTCTATAGCAGTTCTGGGAAGAGAAAAGCAAAAAGAAGAACAGGAGGGAGGAGCTCAGCCCAGTGGGGCAGGAGGGGGAGGAGATGAGATCCCAACAGCAGATCCAGCCCTGGAGCTCAACAGTGATGGAGCCCACAGAGCACCTGATGGGAGTGTTGGGGTTCCACAGGAGTGTCAGACAGGTGAGTACAGAGACACAGCAGGTAACATTCTCAATGAGACACACCCACAGGTAACATTCTCAATGAGACACGCCCACAGGTAACATTCTCAATTACACACGCCCTCAGGTAACATTCTCAATGAGACACGCCCACAGGTAACATTCGCAATGAGAGACACGCCCACAGGTAACATTCGCAATGAGAGACACGCCCACAGGTAACATTCTCAATGAGACACGCCCACAGGTAACATTCTCAATTACACACGCCCAGCTGCCCCTAGTGGTCCTCTTGTGTGCAGGTGCACTTCAGCAGATTTGATTTATTTATCAATAGAATCATTATATCAGGGTGAACATTCTTAAAGGTACAATTGGTAAGATTTGTGTTTAAACATTGTTACAAGACCATTGTAAATCCCTTCCTATCATTGAAAAAGGCTCACTGACATGTTGACTCACCCACGCCTGTGTTTATAGTCTTTAATTTCAATGTCCTTGATAAAAAGCAGGATCAGATACTCACCTGTGAGCCTCTCGTGTTTGTACAGTATTCACCACATGCAGATATTTCCTGTGTTTCTATAGCAGTTCTGGGAAGAGAAAAGCAAAAAGAAGAACAGGAGGGAGGAGCTCAGCCCAGTGGGGCAGGAGGGGGAGGAGATGAGATCCCAACAGCAGATCCAGCCCTGGAGCTCAACAGTGATGGAGCCCACAGAGCACCTGATGGGAGTGTTGGGGTTCCACAGGAGTGTCAGACAGGTGAGTACAGAGACACAGCAGGTAACATTCTCAATGAGACACACCCACAGGTAACATTCTCAATGAGACACGCCCACAGGTAACATTCTCAATGAGAGACACGCCGACAGGTAACATTCCCAATGAGACACGCCCACAGGTAACATTCGCAATGAGAGACACGCCCACAGGTAACATTCTCAATGAGACACGCCCACAGGAAACATTCTCAATGAGACACACCCACAGGTAACATTCTCAATGAGAGACACGCCCACAGGTAACATTCTCAATGAGACACGCCCACAGGTAACATTCTCAATTACACACGCCCACAGGTAACATTCTCAATGAGACACGCCCACAGGTAACATTCGCAATGAGAGACACGCCCACAGGTAACATTCGCAATGAGAGACACGCCCACAGGTAACATTCTCAATGAGACACGCCCACAGGTAACATTCTCAATTACACACGCCCAGCTGCCCCTAGTGGTCCTCTTGTGTGCAGGTGCACTTCAGCAGATTTGATTTATTTATCAATAGAATCATTATATCAGGGTGAACATTCTTAAAGGTACAATTGGTAAGATTTGTGTTTAAACATTGTTACAAGACCATTGTAAATCCCTTCCTATCATTGAAAAAGGCTCACTGACATGTTGACTCACCCACGCCTGTGTTTATAGTCTTTAATTTCAATGTCCTTGATAAAAAGCAGGATCAGATACTCACCTGTGAGCCTCTCGTGTTTGTACAGTATTCACCACATGCAGATATTTCCTGTGTTTCTATAGGAGTTCTGGGAAGAGAAAAGCAAAAAGAAGAACAGGAGGGAGGAGCTCAGCCCAGTGGGGCAGGAGGGGGAGGAGATGAGATCCCAACAGCAGATCCAGCCCTGGAGCTCAACAGTGATGGAGCCCACAGAGCACCTGATGGGAGTGTTGGGGTTCCACAGGAGTGTCAGACAGGTGAGTACAGAGACACAGCAGGTAACATTCTCAATGAGACACACCCACAGGTAACATTCTCAATGAGACACGCCCACAGGTAACATTCTCAATTACACACGCCCTCAGGTAACATTCTCAATGAGACACGCCCACAGGTAACATTCGCAATGAGAGACACGCCCACAGGTAACATTCTCAATGAGACACGCCCACAGGTAACATTCTCAATTACACACGCCCAGCTGCCCCTAGTGGTCCTCTTGTGTGCAGGTGCACTTCAGCAGATTTGATTTATTTATCAATAGAATCATTATATCAGGGTGAACATTCTTAAAGGTACAATTGGTAAGATTTGTGTTTAAACATTGTTACAAGACCATTGTAAATCCCTTCTTATCATTGAAAAAGGCTCACTGACATGTTGACTCACCCACGCCTGTGTTTATAGTCTTTAATTTCAATGTCCTTGATAAAAAGCAGGATCAGATACTCACCTGTGAGCCACTCGTGTTTGTACAGTATTCACCACATGCAGATATTTCCTGTGTTTCTATAGGAGTTCTGGGAAGAGAAAAGCAAAAAGAAGAACAGGAGGGAGGACCTCAGCCCAGTGGGGCAGGAGGGGGAGGAGATGAGATCCCAACAGCAGATCCAGCCCTGGAGCTCAAAAGTGATGGAGCCCACAGAGCACCTGATGGGAGTGTTGGGGTTCCACAGGAGTGTCAGACAGGTGAGTACAGAGACACAGCAGGTAACATTCGCAATGAGACACACCCACAGGTAACATTCTCAATGAGACACGCCCACAGGTAACATTCTCAATGAGAGACACGCCGACAGGTAACATTCCCAATGAGACACGCCCACAGGTAACATTCTCAATTACACACGCCCACAGGTAACATTCTCAATGAGACACGCCCACAGGTAACATTCTCAATGAGAGACACGCCCACAGGTAACATTCTCAATGAGACACGCCCACAGGAAACATTCTCAATGAGACACGCCCACAGGTAACATTCGCAATGAGAGACACGCCCACAGGTAACATTCGCAATGAGAGACACGCCCACAGGTAACATTCTCAATGAGACACGCCCACAGGTAACATTCTCAATTACACACGCCCAGCTGCCCCTAGTGGTCCTCTTGTGTGCAGGTGCACTTCAGCAGATTTGATTTATTTATCAATAGAATCATTATATCAGGGTGAACATTCTTAAAGGTACAATTGGTAAGATTTGTGTTTAAACATTGTTACAAGACCATTGTAAATCCCTTCTTATCATTGAAAAAGGCTCACTGACATGTTGACTCACCCACGCCTGTGTTTATAGTCTTTAATTTCAATGTCCTTGATAAAAAGCAGGATCAGGTACTCACCTGTGAGCCTCTCGTGTTTGTACAGTATTCACCACATGCAGATATTTCCTGTGTTTCTATAGCAGTTCTGGGAAGAGAAAAGCAAAAAGAAGAACAGGAGGGAGGAGCTCAGCCCAGTGGGGCAGGAGGGGGAGGAGATGAGATCCCAACAGCAGATCCAGCCCTGGAGCTCAACAGTGATGGAGCCCACAGAGCACCTGATGGGAGTGTTGGGGTTCCACAGGAGTGTCAGACAGGTGAGTACAGAGACACAGCAGGTAACATTCTCAATGAGACACACCCACAGGTAACATTCTCAATGAGACACGCCCACAGGTAACATTCTCAATTACACACGCCCACAGGTAACATTCTCAATGAGACACGCCCACAGGTAACATTCGCAATGAGAGACACGCCCACAGGTAACATTCGCAATGACAGACACGCCCACAGGTAACATTCTCAATGAGACACGCCCACAGGTAACATTCTCAATTACACACGCCCAGCTGCCCCTAGTGGTCCTCTTGTGTGCAGGTGCACTTCAGCAGATTTGATTTATTTATCAATAGAATCATTATATCAGGGTGAACATTCTTAAAGGTACAATTGGTAAGATTTGTGTTTAAACATTGTTACAAGACCATTGTAAATCCCTTCCTATCATTGAAAAAGGCTCACTGACATGTTGACTCACCCACGCCTGTGTTTATAGTCTTTCATTTCGATGTCCTTGATAAAAAGCAGGATCAGATACTCACCTGTGAGCCTCTCGTGTTTGTACAGTATTCACCACATGCAGATATTTCCTGTGTTTCTATAGCAGTTCTGGGAAGAGAAAAGCAAAAAGAAGAACAGGAGGGAGGAGCTCAGCCCAGTGGGGCAGGAGGGGGAGGAGATGAGATCCCAACAGCAGATCCAGCCCTGGAGCTCAACAGTGATGGAGCCCACAGAGCACCTGATGGGAGTGTTGGGGTTCCACAGGAGTGTCAGACAGGTGAGTACAGAGACACAGCAGGTAACATTCTCAATGAGACACACCCACAGGTAACATTCTCAATGAGACACGCCCACAGGTAACATTCTCAATGAGAGACACGCCGACAGGTAACATTCGCAATGAGAGACACGCCCACAGGTAACATTCTCAATGAGACACGCCCACAGGAAACATTCTCAATGAGACACACCCACAGGTAACATTCTCAATGAGAGACACGCCCACAGGTAACATTCGCAATGAGAGACACGCCCACAGGTAACATTCGCAATGAGAGAAACGCCCACAGGTAACATTTTCAATGAGACACGCCCACAGGTAACATTCTCAATTACACACGCCCAGCTGCCCCTAGTGGTCCTCTTGTGTGCAGGTGCACTTCAGCAGATTTGATTTATTTATCAATAGAATCATTATATCAGGGTGAACATTCTTAAAGGTACAATTGGTAAGATTTGTGTTTAAACATTGTTACAAGACCATTGTAAATCCCTTCTTATCATTGAAAAAGGCTCACTGACATGTTGACTCACCCACGCCTGTGTTTATAGTCTTTAATTTCAATGTCCTTGATAAAAAGCAGGATCAGATACTCACCTGTGAGCCTCTCGTGTTTGTACAGTATTCACCACATGCAGATATTTCCTGTGTTTCTATAGCAGTTCTGGGAAGAGAAAAGCAAAAAGAAGAACAGGAGGGAGGAGCTCAGCCCAGTGGGGCAGGAGGGGGAGGAAATGAGATCCCAACAGCAGATCCAGCCCTGGAGCTCAAAAGTGATGGAGCCCACAGAGCACCTGATGGGAGTGTTGGGGTTCCACAGGAGTGTCAGACAGGTGAGTACAGAGACACAGCAGGTAACATTCTCAATGAGACACACCCACAGGTAAAATTCTAAATGAGACACGCCCACAGGTAACATTCTCAATGAGAGACACGCCGACAGGTAACATTCCCAATGAGACACGCCCACAGGTAACATTCTCAATTACACACGCCCACAGGTAACATTCTCAATGAGACACGCCCACAGGTAACATTCTCAATGAGAGACACGCCCACAGGTAACATTCTCAATGAGACACGCCCACAGGAAACATTCTCAATGAGACACACCCACAGGTAACATTCTCAATGAGACACGCCCACAGGTAACATTCTCAATGAGAGACACGCCGACAGGTAACATTCCCAATGAGACACGCCCACAGGTAACATTCGCAATGAGAGACACGCCCACAGGTAACATTCTCAATGAGACACACGCCCACAGGTAACATTCTCAATAAGACATGCCCAAAGGAAACATTCTCAATGAGACACACCCACAGGTAACATTCTCAATGAGAGACACGCCCACAGGTAACATTCTCAATGAGACACACCCACAGGTAACATTCTCAATTACACACGCCCACAGGTAACATTCTCAATGAGACACGCCCACAGGTAACATTCGCAATGAGAGACACGCCCACAGGTAACATTCGCAATGAGAGACACGCCCACAGGTAACATTCTCAATGAGACACGCCCACAGGTAACATTCTCAATTACACACGCCCAGCTGCCCCTAGTGATCCTCTTGTGTGCAGGTGCACTTCAGCAGATTTGATTTATTTATCAATAGAATCATTATATCAGGGTGAACATTCTTAAAGGTACAATTGGTACGATTTGTGTTTAAACATTGTTACAAGACCATTGTAAATCCCTTCCTATCATTGAAAAAGGCTCACTGACGTGTTGACTCACCCACGCCTGTGTTTATAGTCTTTAATTTCAATGTCCTTGATAAAAAGCAGGATCAGATACTCACCTGTGAGCCTCTCGTGTTTGTACAGTATTCACCACATGCAGATATTTCCTGTGTTTCTATAGCAGTTCTGGGAAGAGAAAAGCAAAAAGAAGAACAGGAGGGAGGAGCTCAGCCCAGTGGGGCAGGAGGGGGAGGAGATGAGATCCCAACAGCAGATCCAGCCCTGGAGCTCAACAGTGATGGAGCCCACAGAGCACCTGATGGGAGTGTTGGGGTTCCACAGGAGTGTCAGACAGGTGAGTACAGAGACACAGCAGGTAACATTCTCAATGAGACACGCCCACAGGTAACATTCTCAATGAGACACACCCACAGGTAACATTCTCAATGAGACACGCCCACAGGTAACATTCTCAATGAGACACGCCCACAGGTAACATTCGCAATGAGAGACACGCCCACAGGTAACATTCGCAATGAGAGACACGCCCACAGGTAACATTCTCAATGAGACACGCCCACAGGTAACATTTTCAATTACACACGCCCAGCTGCCCCTAGTGGTCCTCTTGTGTGCAGGTGCACTGCAGCAGATTTGATTTATTTATCAATAGAATCATTATATCAGGGTGAACATTCTTAAAGGTACAATTGGTAAGATTTGTGTTTAAACTTTGTTACAAGACCATTGTAAATCCCTTCTTATCATTGAAAAAGGCTCACTGACATGTTGACTCACCCACGCCTGTGTTTATAGTCTTTAATTTCAATGTCCTTGATAAAAAGCAGGATCAGATACTCACCTGTGAGCCTCTCGTGTTTGTACAGTATTCACCACATGCAGATATTTCCTGTGTTTCTATAGCAGTTCTGGGAAGAGAAAAGCAAAAAGAAGAACAGGAGGGAGGAGCTCAGCCCAGGGGGGCAGGAGGGGGAGGAGATGAGATCCCAACAGCAGATCCAGCCCTGGAGCTCAACAGTGATGGAGCCCACAGAGCACCTGATGGGAGTGTTGGGGTTCCACAGGAGTGTCAGAGAGGTGAGTACAGAGACACAGCAGGTAACATTCTCAATGAGACACACCCACAGGTATCATTCTCAATGAGACACGCCCACAGGTAACATTCTCAATGAGAGACACGCCGACAGGTAACATTCCCAATGAGATACGCCCACAGGTAACATTCGCAATGAGAGATACGCCCACAGGTAACATTCTCAATGAGACACGCCCACAGGAAACATTCTCAATGAGACACACCCACAGGTAACATTCTCAATGAGAGACACGCCCACAGGTAACATTCTCAATGAGACACGCCCACAGGTAACATTCTCAATTACACACGCCCACAGGTAACATTCTCAATGAGACACGCCCACAGGTAACATTCGCAATGAGAGACACGCCCACAGGTAACATTCGCAATGAGAGACACGCCCACAGGTAACATTCTCAATGAGACACGCACACAGGTAACATTCTCAATTACACACGCCCAGCTGCCCCTAGTGGTCCTCTTGTGTGCAGGTGCACTTCAGCAGATTTGATTTATTTATCAATAGAATCATTATATCAGGGTGAACATTCTTAAAGGTACAATTGGTAAGATTTGTGTTTAAACATTGTTACAAGCCATTGTAAATCCCTTCCTATCATTGAAAAAGGCTCACTGACATGTTGACTCACCCACGCCTGTGTTTATAGTCTTTAATTTCAATGTCCTTGATAAAAAGCAGGATCAGATACTCACCTGTGAGCCTCTCGTGTTTGTACAGTATTCACCACATGCAGATATTTCCTGTGTTTCTATAGGAGTTCTGGGAAGAGAAAAGCAAAAAGAAGAACAGGAGGGAGGAGCTCAGCCCAGTGGGGCAGGAGGGGGAGGAGATGAGATCCCAACAGCAGATCCAGCCCTGGAGCTCAACAGTGATGGAGCCCACAGAGCACCTGATGGGAGTGTTGGGGTTCCACAGGAGTGTCAGACAGGTGAGTACAGAGACACAGCAGGTAACATTCTCAATGAGACACACCCACAGGTAACATTCTCAATGAGACACGCCCACAGGTAACATTCTCAATGAGAGACACGCCGACAGGTAACATTCCCAATGATACACGCCCACAGGTAACATTCGCAATGAGAGACACGCCCACAGGTAACATTCTCAATGAGACACACCCACAGGAAACATTCTCAATGAGACACACCCACAGGTAACATTCTCAATGAGACACGCCCACAGGTAACATTCTCAATGAGAGACACGCCGACAGGTAACATTCCCAATGAGACACTCCCACAGGTAACATTCGCAATGAGAGACACGCCCACAGGTAACATTCTCAATGAGACACCCCCACAGGTAACATTCTCAATGACACACGCCCACAGGTAACATTCTCAATGAGATACGCCCACAGGTAACATTCGCAATGAGAGACACG
This sequence comes from Conger conger, assembly GCF_963514075.1. NCBI lineage: Eukaryota > Metazoa > Chordata > Actinopteri > Anguilliformes > Congridae > Conger > Conger conger. The sequence goes on along the minus strand of NC_083760.1, from coordinate 3,291,916 downwards.
CCCACAGGTAACATTCGCAATGAGAGACACGCCCACAGGTAACATTCTCAATGAGACACGCCCACAGGTAACATTCTCAATTACACACGCCCAGCTGCCCCTAGTGGTCCTCTTGTGTGCTGGTGCACTTCAGCAGATTTGATTTATTTATCAATAGAATCATTATATCAGGGTGAACATTCTTAAAGGTACAATTGGTAAGATTTGTGTTTAAACATTGTTACAAGACCATTGTAAATCCCTTCCTATCATTGAAAAAGGCTCACTGACATGTTGACTCACCCACGCCTGTGTTTATAGTCTTTAATTTCAATGTCCTTGATAAAAAGCAGGATCAGATACTCACCTGTGAGCCTCTCGTGTTTGTACAGTATTCACCACATGCAGATATTTCCTGTGTTTCTATAGGAGTTCTGGGAAGAGAAAAGCAAAAAGAAGAACAGGAGGGAGGAGCTCAGCCCAGTGGGGCAGGAGGGGGAGGAGATGAGATCCCAACAGCAGATCCAGCCCTGGAGCTCAACAGTGATGGAGCCCACAGAGCACCTGATGGGAGTGTTGGGGTTCCACAGGAGTGTCAGACAGGTGAGTACAGAGACACAGCAGGTAACATTCTCAATGAGACACACCCACAGGTAACATTCTCAATGAGACACGCCCACAGGTAACATTCTCAATGAGAGACACGCCGACAGGTAACATTCCCAATGATACACGCCCACAGGTAACATTCGCAATGAGAGACACGCCCACAGGTAACATTCTCAATGAGACACGCCCACAGGAAACATTCTCAATGAGACACACCCACAGGTAACATTCTCAATGAGACACGCCCACAGGTAACATTCTCAATGAGAGACACGCCGACAGGTAACATTCCCAATGAGACACGCCCACAGGTAACATTCGCAATGAGAGACACGCCCACAGGTAACATTCTCAATGAGACACGCCCACAGGTAACATTCTCAATGACACACGCCCACAGGTAACATTCTCAATGAGACACGCCCACAGGTAACATTCGCAATGAGAGACACGCCCACAGGTAACATTCGCAATGAGAGACACGCCCAGAGGTAACATTCTCAATGAGACACGCCCACAGGTAACATTCTCAATTACACACGCCCAGCTGCCCCTAGTGGTCCTCTTGTGTGCAGGTGCACTTCAGCAGATTTGATTTATTTATCAATAGAATCATTATATCAGGGTGAACATTCTTAAAGGTACAATTGGTAAGATTTCTGTTTAAACATTGTTACAAGACCATTGTAAATCCCTTCCTATCATTGAAAAAGGCTCACTGACATGTTGACTCACCCACGCCTGTGTTTATAGTCTTTAATTTCAATGTCCTTGATAAAAAGCAGGATCAGATACTCACCTGTGAGCCTCTCGTGTTTGTACAGTATTCACCACATGCAGATATTTCCTGTGTTTCTATAGGAGTTCTGGGAAGAGAAAAGCAAAAAGAAGAACAGGAGGGAGGAGCTCAGCCCAGTGGGGCAGGAGGGGGAGGAGATGAGATCCCAACAGCAGATCCAGCCCTGGAGCTCAACAGTGATGGAGCCCACAGAGCACCTGATGGGAGTGTTGGGGTTCCACAGGAGTGTCACACAGGTGAGTACAGAGACACAGCAGGTAACATTCTCAATGAGACACACCCACAGGTAACATTCTCAATGAGACACGCCCACAGGTAACATTCTCAATGAGAGACACGCCGACAGGTAACATTCCCAATGAAACACGCCCACAGGTAACATTCGCAATGAGAGACACGCCCACAGGTAACATTCTCAATGAGACACGCCCACAGGAAACATTCTCAATGAGACACACCCACAGGTAACATTCTCAATGAGAGACACGCCCACAGGTAACATTCTCAATGAGACACGCCCACAGGTAACATTCTCAATTACACACGCCCACAGGTAACATTCTCAATGAGACACGCCCACAGGTAACATTCGCAATGAGAGACACGCCCACAGGTAACATTCGCAATGAGAGACACGCCCACAGGTAACATTCTCAATGAGACACGCCCACAGGTAACATTCTCAATTACACACGCCCAGCTGCCCCTAGTGATCCTCTTGTGTGCAGGTGCACTTCAGCAGATTTGATTTATTTATCAATAGAATCATTATATCAGGGTGAACATTCTTAAAGGTACAATTGGTAAGATTTGTGTTTAAACATTGTTACAAGACCATTGTAAATCCCTTCCTATCATTGAAAAAGGCTCACTGACATGTTGACTCACCCACGCCTGTGTTTATAGTCTTTAATTTCAATGTCCTTGATAAAAAGCAGGATCAGATACTCACCTGTGAGCCTCTCGTGTTTGTACAGTATTCACCACATGCAGATATTTCCTGTGTTTCTATAGGAGTTATGGGAAGAGAAAAGCAAAAAGAAGAACAGGAGGGAGGAGCTCAGCCCAGTGGGGCAGGAGGGGGAGGAGATGAGATCCCAACAGCAGATCCAGCCCTGGAGCTCAACAGTGATGGAGCCCACAGAGCACCTGATGGGAGTGTTGGGGTTCCACAGGAGTGTCAGACAGGTGAGTACAGAGACACAGCAGGAAACATTCTCAATGAGACACACCCACAGGTAACATTCTCAATGAGACACGCCCACAGGTAACATTCTCAATGAGAGACACGCCGACAGGTAACATTCCCAATGAGACACGCCCACAGGTAACATTCTCAATTACACACGCCCACAGGTAACATTCTCAATGAGACACGTCCACAGGTAACATTCTCAATGAGAGACACGCCCACAGGAAACATTCTCACTGAGACACGCCCACAGGAAACATTCTCAATGAGACACACCCACAGGTAACATTCTCAATGAGAGACACGCCCACAGGTAACATTCTCAATGAGACACGCCCACAGGTAACATTCTCAATTACACACGCCCACAGGTAACATTCGCAATGAGAGACACGCCCACAGGTAACATTCGCAATGAGAGACACGCCCACAGGTAACATTCTCAATGAGACACGCCCACAGGTAACATTCTCAATTACACACGCCCAGCTGCCCCTAGTGGTCCTCTTGTGTGCAGGTGCACTTCAGCAGATTTGATTTATTTATCAATAGAATCATTATATCAGGGTGAACATTCTTAAAGGTACAATTGGTAAGATTTGTGTTTAAACATTGTTACAAGACCATTGTAAATCCCTTCTTATCATTGAAAAAGGCTCACTGACATGTTGACTCACCCACGCCTGTGTTTATAGTCTTTAATTTCAATGTCCTTGATAAAAAGCAGGATCAGATACTCACCTGTGAGCCTCTCGTGTTTGTACAGTATTCACCACATGCAGATATTTCCTGTGTTTCTATAGCAGTTCTGGGAAGAGAAAAGCAAAAAGAAGAACAGGAGGGAGGAGCTCAGCCCAGTGGGGCAGGAGGGGGAGGAGATGAGATCCCAACAGCAGATCCAGCCCTGGAGCTCAACAGTGATGGAGCCCACAGAGCACCTGATGGGAGTGTTGGGGTTCCACAGGAGTGTCAGACAGGTGAGTACAGAGACACAGCAGGTAACATTCTCAATGAGACACGCCCACAGGTAACATTCTCAATGAGACACGCCCACAGGTAACATTCTCAATGAGAGACACGCCGACAGGTAACATTCCCAATGAAACACGCCCACAGGTAACATTCTCAATTACACACGCCCACAGGTAACATTCTCAATGAGACACGCCCACAGGAAACATTCTCAATGAGCGACACGCCCACAGGTAACATTCTCAATGAGACACGCCCACAGGAAACATTCTCAATGAGACACACCCACAGGTAACATTCTCAATGAGAGACACGCCCACAGGTAACATTCTCAATGAGACACGCCCACAGGTAACATTCTCAATTACACACGCCCACAGGTAACATTCTCAATGAGACACGCCCACAGGTAACATTCGCAATGAGAGACACGCCCACAGGTAACATTCGCAATGAGAGACACGCCCACAGGTAACATTCGCAATGAGAGACACGCCCACAGGTAACATTCTCAATTACACACGCCCACAGGTAACATTCTCAATTACACACGCCCAGCTGCCCCTAGTGGTCCTCTTGTGTGCAGGTGCACTTCAGCAGATTTGATTTATTCATCAATAGAATCATTATATCAGGGTGAACATTCTTAAAGGTACAATTGGTAAGATTTGTGTTTAAACATTGTTACAAGACCATTGTAAATCCCTTCTTATCATTGAAAAAGGCTCACTGACATGTTGACTCACCCACGCCTGTGTTTATAGTCTTTAATTTCAATGTCCTTGATAAAAAGCAGGATCAGATACTCACCTGTGAGCCTCTCGTGTTTGTACAGTATTCACCACATGCAGATATTTCCTGTGTTTCTATAGCAGTTCTGGGAAGAGAAAAGCAAAAAGAAGAACAGGAGGGAGGAGCTCAGCCCAGTGGGGCAGGAGGGGGAGGAGATGAGATCCCAACAGCAGATCCAGCCCTGGAGCTCAACAGTGATGGAGCCCACAGAGCACCTGATGGGAGTGTTGGGGTTCCACAGGAGTGTCAGACAGGTGAGTACAGAGACACAGCAGGTAACATTCTCAATGAGACACACCCACAGGTAACATTCTCAATGAGACACGCCCACAGGTAACATTCTCAATGAGAGACACGCCGACAGGTAACATTCCCAATGAGACACGCCCACAGGTAACATTCGCAATGAGAGACACGCCCACAGGTAACATTCTCAATGAGACACGCCCACAGGAAACATTCTCAATGAGACACACCCACAGGTAACATTCTCAATGAGAGACACGCCGACAGGTAACATTCCCAATGAGACACGCCCACAGGTAACATTCTCAATTACACACGCCCACAGGTAACATTCTCAATGAGACACGCCCACAGGTAACATTCTCAATGAGAAACGCCCACAGGTAACATTCTCAATTGCACATGCCCACAGGTAACATTCTCAATGAGACACGCCCACAGGTAACATTCTCAATGAGAAACACCCACAGGTAACATTCTCAATGAGACACGCCCACAGGTAACATTCTCAATGAGAGACACGCCCAGCTGCCCCTCGTGATCCTCTTGTGTGCAGGTGCACTTCAGCAGATTTGATTTATTTATCAATAGAATCATTATATCAGGGTGAACATTCTTATTGGTACAATTGGTAAGATTTGTGTTTAAACATTGTTACAAGACCATTGTAAATCCCTTCCTATCATCAGGCTCACTGACATGTTGACTCACCCTCTGCTGGTGTTTATAGTCCTTAATTTCAATGTCCTTGATAAAAAGCAGGATCAGATTCTCACCTGTGAACCTCTCTGTGTTTGTACAGTATTCACCACATGCAGATCTTTCCTGTGTTTCTGCAGGAGTTCAGGGAACAGAAAAGCAAAAAGAAGAACAGAGTAAGATAGGTTTCCTCTATGACCATCTCCCCTGGTAACAGGAAACAGCAGGAGCCCAGAGGCAGAGAGAGGAGAGGAGGGGGCAGGGTGGAGGTAAAGATGAGGGAGGAGCCCTGGAGCTCCAGAAATAGAGGGGGAAGATCAGACACAGTGTGGAGACAGAGACCCAGAATATGAAGAGGAGACAGGGAGAGGAAACAGGAAGAGGAACAGCAGCCAATCAAACAGCAGGACCCCACAGGAGCTCAGCCCAGTGGGGCAGGTCAGGGAGGTGAGACCCCAACAGCAGATCCAGCCCCAGAGCATGCCACTCCAGAGGAAGAGGGGGAAGTTCAGACACAGGGCGCAGACAGTGTGACGTACCGTTCAGAGGACCAAGAAGCAAACCAGGGAGTATGCAAAATCTTCATTCAGTCTGTCACGCCCCCCTGCTTCATTTCAACATTTTCCAACAGGTGGGCGTGGTCCCTCCACAAGCAGCACCTGGAGTGAGTTTAGTTCCGGGTTAAAGGAGCTCCAGTGTTGCTGCAACATTGCTACTCCGACTCCATGCAACACTACAGTCATATTGATCTCTCATTCCCCATAATTACTTACTTTGAATAAATCATTTGTTATCTCGTAAGCCTGTTGTCGCGTGTCTCATTTTCCTGTTCACGACTAGAACGAGCCAGTCGTAACAAGTCCAGAATCAAGCCAGGTAAACAGAGTTCAGACAATGCCAGAATCGAGATGCAAAAGAATGGCCAAAAAACAGAGCAGGGGTCTATAATCCGAGAGTCACAGGCTGAAGTACAAAAAGGACCAAAACGAAGTCGAAGAAGGCAGAAGGAAAGTCTAAAACCAAATAATCAAATCAAGGATAAGGCAAACTTGGTGTCAATGGCAAAGGGTGTCGTTCTTGAATCTCAAATAATCAGGCTTACTATGAATTGGCGACTGGATATTGACCAACATTCTGACAAAGAACAAGGCAGAGACTGGGGTTTGAATACATGAGGGAAGTTGACATACTAGGTGGGGCGCGGGAGTGAGATGGGCTAAACAAATGGACAACAGGTGGAGAACATAACAGGGTAATGATACAATAACAAGGGGAAAGTGCACATAGACCAACACGTAATACAGACGGCTCTGGATTAGAGAGTGGACATTTGCATAGTGTTAGGAGACGTAGTGATACTGAGAAACAGGTGCACACACTCTGCTGGAACTAGGGAAGTAATCAGTGATAGCATAGAGAGGCAGTGATAGCATAGAGAGTTACAGAGCAGAATTGAAAGGGGAAATAATCGTTAGTATGTTAGTTACGTGTATAAATCTAAATACCCAAAATAAGACTGTTAGTTTATTAGCTAGACAGTGCGTGTGTCAATATAATTAGTACTGTACAATATCTATATTAGTAGTTATTAGAAAGTAAATGGTTGGAATTTATATAGCGCCCTTATCCAATGCGCTGTACTTGATGCTTCTCATTCACCCATTAATACACACACTCACACACTGACGGCGATTGGCTGCCATGCAAGGCACCGACCAGCTCGTCAGGAGCATTTGGGGGTTAGGTGTCTTGCTCAGGGACACTTCGACACAGCCCGGGCGGGGGATCGAACCGGCAACCCTCCGACTGCTCTTACTGCCTGAGCTAATGTCGCCCCCTTTGTAAGTATAGTGCTATACAACATTAAGTCGCGAGAAAAGCAAGAAGAAAGGAAATGCGAGACTGGAAAGGAATCGTGGGAAACACCTTCTCAAACATTTTTTTCTCTTGGGCCTGTAAGACGGAAATTATTATATTATTATATATTATTATTATATCTGGCATTATCACTCAGGGCTGGTCAGCTTGCTGGCTTCCTCTGGTATTGTGGCAAAATGTGGCTGTAAAGTAATTTAACCCAGGAGCATGCACCATTAACCCCCACTATCTCCGCACCCATACAGGCAGGAGCCTGTGGGGGAAGACTCAGGCCGCCAGCCGTAAAACTCGTTACGACGGGGCAACATCCTTTACGGCACGGGAAGGTTTCAGAGGGCACGGCCTGTTAGGCCCTGACCTTCTCCTGAACCCCCCTTTATTGCTCTCTCCCTCTTTACTCAGTCACTAAATGATGTGTACAGCACTGGATGTTTCATGACAAAGGCAGTTTAGATAATATTCATGTTTGGTATTATTCTGATTGTTTCAGTGCGACTGGTGCAATGGTTTTATTTCTGCAACAGCAAACCCTGGACATCATAACCAACCAGGAACCAGAGGGAAAAACTGTGTGGAGCTCTGCCCCAGTGAAAGCCATGTGCCTCAACCCCCCTGCATTTCCTGGGGAGGCGTGGCTCCAAATTACAGATGGGTGACCCATTTTTAGGGTTAACATCAAAGGCCAGATTTTGGATTTAAGGACAGCAAACTAAGCAATCTGGGAGAATGCAATCAGCCTCCCGTGCACACAGTGCACGTAATTTCTACGTACAGGGTGTCTGTAGCCAGACTCCCGTATGTAGCTTTTATTACCAGGTATGACTTTTAAGACTCCGTAATTTGGTTTCCGTTCTAATGTTTTTTGATTTGGAACTAGTATATAATTACGTGTATGTAACCTGCCTGGTAAAATAAATTGTTAAAACTTGATCTGTTTGGTTTTCCTTACTGACACTTAATGTTACACAGGGAATGCTTGGTTTACCCCCTCGAACTGGTCTAGGGAGGATGAATATTTACGCTTAATGTATCACGGCGTATAGCACCCGTAGACCTATGATGTTAAATCCCTCGCCTCCGCGTGGTAGTTCATTCATGTCGAGCACAGCCGTAGCTAGGTTGGTCTGCTTGGGTCCCTAGGCTGTAAACAGATATACCCAAGAGTAGCTATTCCTGCGACCTCTGATGACTACAGATAGCTAGTCAGTTCGTGAGACGTGCACATAACGCGCGATGTGACATGCGGCGGTACCAGCAGAGGACTGTTCGGAGAGTAAATCTCAGTACAGGATTCCTATAGCGATCAAGTCAAAATTATCAATACGACATCCACTAACTAACTAATCTAAATTATTATTCTAAAATGGAGTCAGATAAACGTAGGTGAATCTATTGGCCCTATTGTGGAGATTCTGGGTCAGCCCGGACCAGTAAAGAGCGGAAGGCAGAGTGGTACTACTGCCTTTGTATCGTGGTTTGTTTCTTGGCTGATCTAGACTGTCTGCATAGGGGCCACTAATTTTTAACCCTATTAGTATTCTTTCAGCAACACCAGAAGGACGAGCACGCTGATACCTTCAGCCCTCGCTAAATTCCGTCGTTGGGTTAGCGTGGGGTTTTACAGGCCAAACAAGTCTGCTATATTGGACAGTCCACAATCTGGGATATTCTGTAAACCAGTTGGATGAATCTCCTCCCAGGCCTTTTGACAACCTGACATTCCCAGACGTTGTTTAAAGGAAGTTGCCATTCCAGAGACATGGCCCCAGTCAGCCAATGGACTTTCAGTGGGTGTGGGCCTTTACAAAAATGCTTATAAATCACAAATGCTTTAACATTAAAGGATATGATTTTGCATAAACATTGACAGGCACGCAAAAGCTATTACTGACCAAATCCAAACCCATGTTGGCAATATAGAGCTCAAATACTTCTTAAAAAATGTAAAGAAAAAATAAAAATAAATCTCTCTGTGTCTGTGTGGGCTTCCTCCATCACAGTCTCTGTGCTCATCAGCTAATGCTACACTGCTTTAGGGAATTACTGCTGTACACTATGTTTACAGATAATGCAGGTGTAGTCCAAATCCAGCACATTCACTGAACATGACATCTGAGGTTTTAAAGAGTTGGTTGTCTGTGCTGTACGTACATGACACGCATAAACAGAGGCCACCTAAAATTTTGTCATATTTCATATTTTATCCACAGAATCACTAAATCTGGGGGAATATTCTGCAGAGAGAAGAGTGAAGACTGAGGGAGGGAACTCACCTAAACTCCCCTCCTCTGGTACTGTCCCGTTCAGCACTCCTGTGTCTCCATCTGCTGCTCCACCCAAAACAGGACATGAAGAGGACACCACCCACACCCCAACTGCTGCTCCACCCAAAACAGGGTGTTATCTGTGTGTGTGTGTGTGTGTATGTATGTGTGTGTGGGTGTGAGTGTGAGTGTGTGTGTGTGTGCGAGTGTGAGTATGTATGTGTGTGTGTGTGTGTGTGAGAGAGTGTGAGTGTGTGTGTGTGTGTGTGAGAGTGTGAGAGTGTGTGAGTGTGTGTGTGTGTGTGAGAGAGTGTGTGTGTGTGTGTGTGTGTGTGTGTGTGAGTGTGTGTGTGTGTGTGTGTGTGTGAGGACTACAGGCAGGTTCCACTCAGCTCAGCCGGGTCCGTCCTGCCATTCCTGTACTTAATGTTCTGGGTTTCAAATGGCAGCATTACATTATATTACATTACATTGCATTACATTACATTAATGGCATTTGGTAGACGCTCCTTTCCAGAGTACAGTTACATGTACATGTTACAGTACATGTACAGTTGATTAGACTAACCAGGAGACAATCCTCCCCTGGAGCAATGCAGGGTTAAGGGCCTTGCTCAAGGGCCCAACGGCTGTGCGGATCTTATTGTGGCTACACCGGGATTAGAACCTCCGGCCTTGTGTGTCCCAGTCATTTACCTTAACCACTGGCCTTGTGTGTCCCAGTCATTTACCTTAACCACTACGCTACAGGCAGCATGTCTCTCACCATCGCTGTGTCTCAATCAAACATGAAAAAATCCATGATAGTCACCCCACCCAGCTTTCACTTTCACAGGTAGTTCACCTTCAGCCCTCGCTAAATTCCGTCGTTGGGTTAGCGTGGGGTTTTACAGGCCAAACAAGTCTGCTATATTGGATAGTCCACAATCTGGGATTGTCAGGGTTGGAGGTAGTACTGGTTGTGGCCATCAGGGGACTTATTACTTTCACCTGATGGCCATTAGTGCTTACGTGATGTCTACCTCCTGAAGGTACTTAAAGCCCGCATTTCCCCTCAGTCTTCGCTTCGGTGTCACTGTTCGCTCTGCCACCTAGCCGGTATTAGCACATGGTAAGACTCAGCATTCGAGTCAGGTATTGTGCTGGTTCTGTGTTCAGAAAAGGTAAGGAAGGGGTCTGCGCGTTAGTGTGTGTACACTGCAGCCGCCTTCCTGTAGGTTCTTTGGTTCTTTGTTTCGTTTTGTTTTCGGCTCGTGTGAGTCCGTGGGTGAGGGACGTTGTCCCCGGTATTTTGTATTTTGGTTTGTGTGTTTTTTCGGAGCTGCGACTCCTGAGTCTTTATTTTCGTTGCCCAGTCTTTTATACTGGGTTGTACTTTTATTTTGGGTTTTCCCCGGTCCGGGGCAGTAGTGCTAGCCTTTACGCACTCATTTTTTGTTTGTGATTTTCGCCCTGGTTTTGGAGGGTAGTTTTTATTTTCTGAGCCGTTATTTGGGGCTCTTTCTTTTATTTGTGCGGAGTTGTCTCCGTGTACAGTGCTGTCTTCTCTACCCCCCCGGGGTCTTAGTGGCGGGCTCGTTTGTGGGTCCGCTTACAAGGGGTCACTCCCTTAGTCGCACCTGGCTCTCCGCACCTCCTCAACCTTACAGAACACCGAAGCCAGCATGGAGAGGCCAGCGACTAGTGTGGGAGGGGATTCTCCTCTGGAGGCGGTTGTATCCGCCCAGCAGGCTGCTCTAGTTAGGCAGGAGCAGGAGTTACTGGTGTTGCGTGCACAACAAACTGCCACTGCCGAGCAGCAAACCAGGGTATTTCAACGGCAGGAGGAGATATTAACTAGGTTAGACCAACAGCAGGAGGTATTGTTCGGACTCGCCGAGACGTTCCGGCAATTAGCCAGCGAGTTTCGGTCTTCTCCTACACCTGCACCCATCTCTGACACCTCCCAATCGTCCCGTTCCCCCCCTACTTATCAACCCATTACACCGGTGGTTAGGGAGCCCAAGCTCCAGCTCCCTTTGCGGTATGGTGGAGAGGCAGGGAAATGTAGGGGGTTCCTCTCCCAGTGCCTAATTTTTTTTAAATCTCAACCCTCACGTTTCACCACAGAGGATGCTCGGGTCGCGTTCATTCTGGCTCTATTGACGGGGACGGCTCTGGCCTGGGCAGACCCGTTGATTCGCGGTCAGGCTCCCCTCATGAATGACTCCCAGCTCCTAATGCAGGAGATGACGCGTGTATTCGACCACGATGTCACGGGTAGAGAGGCGGCATCTCGGTTGACATGGATAAAGCAGGGTGCCCGGAGTGTTGCCGAGTTTTCTGTCGAATTTCAGGCTCTGGCAGGTGAGACAGGGTGGGCGGACGACCCACTCATAACCTTGTTCACTAGCGCATTATCTGACCCAGTCCGGGATGCCCTGGCTACCATGGAGCCACCGGGGAGTTTAGGTGCGCTAATATCCGCGGCTATCCGCATTGACAACCGGGTCCGTGAACGGGAGAGGGAGAGAGTGGGCAGGGGAGGTCTGTCCAACTGGCCCATTCCGCTTCCTCCAGGCAAGGCTGTCAGTACCGTGGGGGCACAAGACACACACACAGGGGAGGTACCTATGCAGGTGGACAGCGCTACTCTGGTGCGCCCTAAGAAACGTCCCTGGAAAGAGGGATTGTGTTTCTTTTGTAGGCGACCGGGGCATCTAATTAGAAACTGCCCCGACCTGAAGGGAAAAGCGCAGTCCCACTAGTGGAGCGAAAGTCACTAGTGGGACTGGTAAGAGGTATTAGCTTTCGCACGTTTCTCCCCGTCAACTTGACGTGGAAGGGGGGTGAGGCTCGGGCAAACGCCTTTATCGATTCCGGGGCAGTTGACAATTTTATCGACCGACAGTGGGCAAAACACCAGAGCCTGCCGGTTCGGTCTTTGCCACAGCCCCAATCCATCACGGCGCTGGACGGTCGCCCGTTGGGGTCCGGGGTTGTGCGTCAGATTACTGAGCGGTGTACGGTGTCTCCGGTGTACCCTATTGTACTAGGTCACGGGTGGCTAGTAAAACATCAACCCCGAATAAACTGGGGAGACCGGAGCAATCCGGTGTCCCGGTGGGGTCCGCAGTGCGCCAATCACTCTGAGCAGACGCACACTCCCGCAGCCCCACCCGTAGAGACCAATATAAACTCTGAGGGGGACGAGGAGGAGGCTAGGGGGTTCCCCAGCCCTCGGGCTAGTTCTCAGGTGTCAGATGCGCAGGCGGAGAGTCTGGAGTGGGACTCCGTCTGTGACTGGAGTCCTCCCGTGGACGAGGGGGAGATCAGTGACGTCACTGACCGGGACTCTGAGGGAAGCTTGCAGGACTCTGACAGTGGAGAGGAGGGGCGGATGATAGGGGCTGTTACGTTTCCTCTTCCGCAGAACGTTCCCAGGGAATATAGGGAGGTAGCGGAGGTGTTTAGCAAACAGCGAGCCACTACGTTACCCCCGCACCGACCCTATGACTGTGCCATCGAGTTATTCCCTGGAACGTCGCCACCTAGGGGGTCGCTGTATTCGTTGTCAGCACCGGAAAGCAAGGCCATGAACGAATACATTTGCGATGCATTAGCTAATGGATTTATTAGACCATCTACATCACCAACGGGGGCCGGGTTCTTTTTTGTGAGAAAAAAGGACGGGGGCCTGAGACCTTGCATAGACTATAGAGGGTTAAATACTATAACCATTAAAAATAGGTATCCCCTACCGCTAATGAACTCCGCGTTCGAGCGCCTGCAATCTGCATCTGTTTTTACCAAACTCGACCTCCGTAATGCGTACAATCTTGTACGCATACGCGAGGGCGATGAGTGGAAAACAGCGTTCAATACCCACACCGGGCATTACGAATATCTAGTTATGCCGTTCGGTCTTACTAACGCCCCTGCAGTATTTCAGGCACTGGTAAATGATGTGCTCAGGGAGACGTTGGAGAGATTTGTGTTCGTCTACCTGGACGATATTTTAATTTTCTCCAACAATCACACCGAACACATTCAGCACGTGACCCAGGTCCTCACGCGTCTTTTGGAGGCGCGCCTATTTGTCAAGGCGGAGAAATGCATTTTCCATGCGAATACGGTGTCTTTTCTTGGGTTCATTGTGTCTGAGGGGAGAATTGAGATGGACCCAACGAAAGTAGCGGCCATTAAGAACTGGCCTACGCCCACATCAATAAAGCAGGTTCAGAGGTTTTTAGGGTTCGCAAATTTTTATCGCCGTTTTATCAGAAGTTTTAGCACGGTGGTCGCGCCCATCACGGCGCTTACCAAGAAGACGGTTCCAGCGCGCTTTGTGTGGAACCCCCGTGCGGAAGCGGCGTTCGCGGAGCTAAAGGAGAGGTTTTGCACGGAACCTATTTTAATAACTCCAGATCCTTCGCGCCCATTTATTGTGGAGGTGGATGCCTCCGAGCTGGGGGTGGGCGCTGTTCTATCCCAACGGTCCCCTCTAGACCAAAAAGTGCACCCCTGTGCGTTTTTTTGTCGGTCCTTGTCCCAGACCGAGAGAAATTATGACGTGGGAGACAGGGAACTGCTGGCGGTCAAGTTAGCTCTGGAGGAGTGGCGTCACTGGCTGGAGGGGGCGGAGCACCCATTCACTGTATGGACTGACCACAAGAATCTAGAGTACATACAGTCGGCCAAGACACGGAACTCGCGGCAGGCCCGCTGGGCCCTATTTTTTGCGCGTTTTTCGTTTACGCTGACCTACCGTCCCGGTTCCAAAAACACTAAACCCGACGCCCTCTCCAGGGTGTTTGATAACACAGACAGAGAGCACACTCCTCAACCTATCATCCCTGGGGAGCAAATAGCGGCGCCAGTGGTTTGGGAGGTGGAGGCGGCGGTGCGAGGAGCGTTGCGCCTCGAGCCGGATCCAAGGGGGGCTCCACCTCATTGCCTTTTCGTGCCTGCTGGGGTTCGGTCCCAGGTACTGCAGTGGGGACATGCCTCACGGCTGGCAGGGCATCCCGGGGTTCACCGCACAACGGACTTCTTGTCTAGGCGGTTCTGGTGGCCCGGGATGGAAAAGGACGTTCGGGAGTTTGTGGCCGCGTGCCCGGTCTGTGCCCGTAGTAAGGGATCGCACCAACCCCCCTCAGGGCTATTACGACCCTTACCGGTCCCGAGACGCCCATGGAGTCATGTGGCCCTCGACTTCATTACAGGGCTGCCGTCATCTGAAGGCAATACGGTGATCTTGGTAGTAGTTGACCGGTTTTCTAAGGCGGCTCATTTTGTGGCGCTACCAAAATTACCGTCGGCAGCGGGGACCGCAAGGCTAGTAGTTGACCACGTCTTCAGACTACATGGTCTGCCCCAGGATGTGGTGTCTGACCTAGGTCTAGGTTTTGGCGTGTGTTCTGCTCCTTGTTAGGGGCCTCAGTAAGTCTGTCCTCGGGCTTTCATCCTGAGACCAACGGGCAGACGGAGCGCACTAACCAGACGCTTGAGAACACACTGCGGTGCTTAGCCGCGGCCAACTCCACGTCCTGGAGTCGTCAGCTCGCGTGGGCCGAGTACGCACACAACACTCTGCGCAACGCCTCCACCGGGTTCTCACCCTTCGAGGCTCAATTTGGGTACGTGCCGCCGTTGTTCCCGGAACTGGAGAAGGGGGCCGAGGTGCCCTCCGCTGAGGCTTTTGTTCGGCGGTGCCGTGGCACCTGGAGCAAAGTACGGGCGGCACTCCTACGGGCTACTGCTACCCAGAAGCGACTGGCCGACAGACATCGCCGTTCAGCTCCTTCCTACAGGGTAAGGCAGAGGGTGTGGCTGTCCACTCGCGATCTGCCATTGCGAGTGGAGTCGCGGAAGCTCGCCCCCCGCTATGTGGGCCCTTTCCGCATTGTCAAGAAAATCAACCCAGTTACGGTGAGACTCCAACTGCCCCGGTCCATGAGGATCCATCCCACCTTCCACATCTCACGCCTTAAACCGGTATTCACCAGCGTGCGGGCCCCGGCGGAGGTTCCTCCACCGCCTCCACGGATAGTTGACGGGGGTACGGCCTATACTGTGCGCCGCATCCTGGCTGAGCGTCGCGTGGGCAGGGGCAGACAGTACCTTGTGGACTGGGAGGGCTATGGTCCTGAGGAGCGCTGTTGGGTCCCCACTAGGAACATTCTGGACCCAGAGCTCATCCATGAGTTCCGCAGGCGGGGGGCTGAAGGAGCGTCTGGGGCCGCTCCTTAGAAGGGGGGTCCTGTCAGGGTTGGAGGTAGTACTGGTTGTGGCCATCAGGGGACTTATTACTTTCACCTGATGGTCATTAGTGCTTACGTGATGTCTACCTCCTGAAGGTACTTAAAGCCCGCATTTCCCCTCAGTCTTCGCTTCGGTGTCACTGTTCGCTCTGCCACCTAGCCGGTATTAGCACATGGTAAGACTCAGCATTCGAGTCAGGTATTGTGCTGGTTCTGTGTTCAGAAAAGGTAAGGAAGGGGTCCGCGCGTTAGTGTGTGTACACTGCAGCCGCCTTCCTGTAGGTTCTTTGGTTCTTTGTTTCGTTTTGTTTTCGGCTCGTGTGAGTCCGTGGGTGAGGGACGTTGTCCCCGGTATTTTGTATTTTGGTTTGTGTGTTTTTTCGGAGCTGCGACTCCTGAGTCTTTATTTTCGTTGCCCAGTCTTTTATACTGGGTTGTACTTTTATTTTGGGTTTTCCCCGGTCCGGGGCAGTAGTGCTAGCCTTTACGCACTCATTTTTTGTTTGTGATTTTCGCCCTGGTTTTGGAGGGTAGTTTTTATTTTCTGAGCCGTTATTTGGGGCTCTTTCTTTTATTTGTGCGGAGTTGTCTCCGTGTACAGTGCTGTCTTCTCTACCCCCCCGGGGTCTTAGTGGCGGGCTCGTTTGTGGGTCCGCTTACAAGGGGTCACTCCCTTAGTCGCACCTGGCTCTCCGCACCTCCTCAACCTTACAGGGATATTCTGTAAACCAGTTGGATGAATCTCCTCCCAGGCCTTTTGACAACCTGACATTCCCAGACGTTGTTTAAAGGAAGTTGCCATTCTAGAGACATGGCCCCAGTCAGCCAATGGACTTTCAGTGGGTGTGGGCCTTTACAAAAATGCTTATAAATCACAAATGCTTTCACATTAAAGGATATGATTTTGCATAAACATTGACAGGCACGCAAAAGCTATTACTGACCAAATCCAAACCCATGTTGGCAATATAGAGTTCAAATACTTCTTAAAAAATGTAAAGAAAAAATAAAAATAAATCTCCCTGTGTGTATGTGGGCTTCCTCCATCACAGTCTCTGTGCTCATCAGCTAATGCTACGCTGCTTTAGGGAATTACTGCTGTACACTATGTTTACAGATGATGCAGGTGTAGTCCAAATCCAGCACATTCACTGAACATGACATCTGAGGTTTTAAAGAGTTGGTTGTCTGTGCTGTACGTACATGACACGCATAAACAGAGGCCACCTAAAATTTTGTCATATTTCATATTTTATCCACAGAATCACTAAATCTGGGGGAATATTCTGCAGAGAGAAGAGTGAAGACTGAGGGAGGGAACTCACCTAAACTCCCCTCCTCTGGTACTGTCCCGTTCAGCACTCCTGTGTCTCCATCTGCTGCTCCACCCAAAACAGGACATGAAGAGGACACCACCCACACCCCATCTGCTGCTCCACCCAAAACAGGACATGAAGAGGACACCACCCACACCCCATCTGATGCTCCACCCAAAACAGGGTGTCTGTGTGTGTGTGTGTATGTATGTGTGTGTGGGTGTGAGTGTGAGTGTGTGTGTGTGTGCGAGTGTGAGTATGTATGTGTGTGTATGTGAGTGTGAGAGAGTGTGAGTGTGTGTGTGTGTGTGAGAGTGTGAGAGTGTGTGAGTGTGTGTGTGTGTGTGAGAGAGTGTGTGAGTGTGTGTGTGTGTGTGTGTGTGTGTGTGTGTGTGTGTGAGTGTGTGTGTGTGTGTGGACTACAGGCAGGTTCCACTCAGCTCAGCCGGGTCCGTCCTGCCATTCCTGTACTTAATGTTCTGGGTTTCAAATGGCAGCATTACATTATATTACATTACATTGCATTACATTACATTACATTACATTAATGGCATTTGGTAGACGCTCCTTTCCAGAGTACAGTTACATGTACATGTACAGTTAATTAGACTAACCAGGAGACAATCCTCCCCTGGAGCAATGCAGGGTTAAGGGCCTTGCTCAAGGGCCCAACGGCTGTGCGGATCTTATTGTGGCTACACCGGGATTAGAACCACCGGCCTTGTGTGTCCCAGTCATTTACCTTAACCACTACGCTACAGGCAGCATGTCTCTCACCATCGCTGTGTCTCAATCAAACATGAAAAAATCCATGATAGTCACCCCACCCAGCTTTCACTTTCACAGGTACTTCACCTTCACTGCGTTTAATAATCCAAAGTCCAGTATGAAGGTGAGAAATGGCAGGCAGACACTACAGAATCACGGTGTTATTTTTTATCTTCATGAACTTCAAACTGGGTAAGAACTCCAACTTGCTTTGGTCGCTAGTTATAATTATGTCTTGTGGGGTTAACAAGTCAGAACCTTTTTCAGAGATTACATCTTTAACCATCTTGTAAATATGAAAGATTAATCTGCAGTTGGCTATACTAATATAACCGTGTGGGCTGTAAACTACTGCACCGCACCTACTGAGAGCAGGTGAACGAGCGTTGCTATTTTGTGCGATTCACCAAATGTTTTTACATTGCCTGGAACATTCTAACATGTTTCTAGACACTATTATTAGACAAGTGGACATGTTTTCAAAGACACTTAATATACTTCACCTATCAATGTTGCTGTAATCTAAGACTCTAAGTAGAGAATGGTCTCTGGTAAGAGACTGGTTGTTTGACAACAAACTGTCTTTACATCTGAGTAAGACGGAGTCCATTTCATTTGGCACTAAGCGCAAGCTTAAGAAAAGCGATACAATTCAGGTACAGTGTGAAGGAAATATTACTGAATCCAAAACTAGTTTCAAATCTGTTTCTGGGGAGGAAAATGCAGCTACAATCCTTTCTAAATCTGCAAAAAAAGCTAAAGTTTTTATATCGTTACACTCATTTTATTTACATTAAGGTGAAGAAACTGTTAGTTTCCTCATTAATCCAACGCCACTGGATGTCACCCAAAGCGTTACATTTCCAAAGCAAGGAGGTACACAATCTGTGTGTGTCTCAGTCAGTACCCGTTCAAATTCTATATATCCACTGAGAAAGGAGTGACCTTTGAACTGCAGATACAAGCTTGTGGGTGTGGGTGTAACACCTTGCTACTGACTTATATGGGCAATGCTGAGACTGTGTGCATTCATCTGGTTGTAAAAGCAATGGTAATTATAATTTACTGCTACCCTCTCATAGTTTCCTTGTGCAAAATCCTTAAACCATAAACCATGAAATGCAGAGTGTTATGAATGGGTTTGTAAAAGTTGTATAGGCCAGTGTGACTTGCGGTCTGCTGGAGAAGCAGATTGTCTCGGCTATGCCTGCTGGAGGAGAGAGCACACACACCTGCTGGAGGAGAGAGCACACACACCTGCTGGTGGAGAGCACACACACCTGGGGGAGAGAGCACACACACCTGCTGGAGGAGAGAGCACACACACCTGCTGGTGGAGAGCACACACACCTGCTGTTGGTGGAGAGAGCACACACACCTGCTGGAGGAGAGAGCACACACACCTGCTGGTGGAGAGCACACACACCTGGGGGAGAGAGCACACACACCTGCTGGTGGAGAGAGCACACACACGTGCTGGTAGAGAGAGCACACACACCTGCTGGTGGAGAGCACACACACCTGGGGGAGAGAGCACACACACCTGCTGTTGGTGGAGAGAGCACACACACGTGCTGGAGGAGAGAGCACACACACGTGCTGGAGGAGAAAGCACACACACCTGCTGGTGGAGAGAGCAGACACACCTGGGGTAGAAAGAGCACACACACCTGCTGGAGGAGAGCGCACACACACCTGCTGGAGGAGAGAGCACACACACCTGCTGGTGGAGAGAGCACACACACCTGGGGTGGAGAGAGCACACACCTACTGAAAAAATGAAATGGTTAATAATCCACATCAATGCTTCTCCCTCACTTTCCTGCAGGTGATTTCACACCTGAACTCATTGTCCAGTCTAATGGGACCTTCACACTACAGCCAAATGTTGAGGGTTTCCTGGAGTACATTGTGTGGAAGCGGAATAATGACAAGGTGGTTGAATTTGACCTGAAGACGGTTATAGAATACAGAGAGTTTAAAGGACGGACAATCCTGAATGTCACAACAGGAGCCCTGACCCTCACACATCTCAGAGAGTCTGACAGTGGGGATTATGAGGGTGAGCTACAGGTCAAAGGAGAACTGACATACCATCATCAGAGGGTGAAAGTGTTTGGTGAGTTTGCTTCTACAACCCAATACATTAGGGGCTTTCATCACAGAGATCTTAGTCGTATGTTCTGAGCAAATGTATTTGCTACTGAAATGCATTTTAAGCCATTTTGGCGTGGCATGCTCTGTCCAAGAAGGTAGAAGTTTATAAGCTGGTATGTAACAGCACAGGAAGGGTGTGAATATTGATAAGCAATACTACAGGTATACCCCTAGTTTTACAGAGTTCTCAACCTGAACATTTTCAGGAAAAAAAATGCATTAGTGCATTAGTCCATGAAAGACAATACTCACGTAAGCTTTGTGACAAGAAGCCGTTGTTTCCCATATAGATGCTGTAGATAAACCTACAGTCACCTGCCAGGTGAAAGGGACCTCAGTAACCCTGCTGTGCTCTGGGGACGACAGACCTGCCACTCAGTACAGGTGGGAGAGGCCTGCCATAGAGCCCCAGCCAGGGCCCCAGCTGAAGATAGAGGCAGCAGAGACATCTGACTCAGTCTACACCTGTGTGCTCAACAACCCTGTGAGTGAGAGCAGAACAGAGCTTCCTGTAAAGAGCTGCTTCCCTGCACCAGGTAAGGCCACACAGCCATGTAGGGCCTGATCACAGGCCTGCTGTCCTGCTGCAACAGCTAATCCTCACTTCACAGGTTTGGACAGCTGCTCCAGTTGAAATGCAGTTCTGTGGTTTTAACTCCAGCTGAACACACTGCAGCTGAAACAAAGTTTAAAGGGTATTCATGTGCTGCAGTTCCGCTGTGGTTACATGCCTCTACTGTCCAGTTTTGTGGGAGATAAATGATTTTTGTTGCTGCTACCATGGGAATCCTGTGGGTCCCGTTTTACATGTTTACATGGATTAAAGCTGGTTGAGCTTTGTCTCCTATCTTTTTGTAACATGTTCAGTTTTTCTTTCTGAGTATAGAAAGTTCCTCATTCATCATTCCCTTCGTCATTGTCCTCCTCCTCCTCCTCTGCCTCCTCCTCCTCAACATCATCATCATCATTGTGGGATTAATATACTGTAAGAAGTGCAACAAAAGTAAGTGTCCTTCCAAATAACACATTCACTTATATTAATAAATGCATTAGTGTGCAGATACCACTGTTTCTGAAGCAGTTACTCAAGACTGAATTCAGTAAGATTCACTCCTGTGATTGTGGAACTTTCAAAGCACATGCATTACCATAACTGTATCCATCACTAATAATAATAATGATATGCTTACATTGTAGAAAGACAAAGGGAAAAGGATATTGAAGTTGTATCTGAGGGTAAGTTGTAAAAGATAAGGTGATGGCTATGTTCATACTGCTGTGAAACGATGGGTAATCAATATTTCATATTCTCATATTGTAGAAAAGACGAGACTGAAAGGGGAAGATGTTGAAGCTGGAATGGAAGGTAAGCTGTAAAACAGTGTTACTCACTCTGGCCTTTGGGCTGCTGATTATATTATTGTTCCCGTGACTTTATGTCTGAACTTAAAACAACTGTATCTGCAAGTGGTAGCAAGGATGGTGCAGTGGGTAGCACTGCCGCCTCACAGCAAGGAGGTCCTGGGTTCGAATCCCCGTCAGCCGGGGCCTCTCTGTGTGGAGTTTGCATGTTCTCCCCGTGTCTGCGTGGGTTTCCTCCGGGTACTCCGGTTTCTTCCCACAGTCCAAAGACATGCAGGTTAGGCTGATTGGAGAGTCTAAAATTGCCCGTAGGTATGAGTGTGTGAGTGAATGGTGTGTGTGCCCTGCGATGGACTGGCGGCCTTTTCAGGGTGTATTCCTTTCGCCCAATGTATGCTGGGATAGGCTCCAGCCCCCCCTGCGACCCTGTTCAGGATAAGCGGGTTAAGATAATGGATGGATGGAACATTTCTTTTGAAACAGAAAATCAACAGCTATTACAAACAGACACTGAAAACCCTAAGGAAACACTAGGAAATGAACAATTAATTCTGTACTGAACACAAATGTGTCTCAAAATGAAACCTTATTCCTGGACTTTCACAGGAGGAGAGTCAGACAGGTGAGTACAGAGAAACAGCAGGTAACATTCAGGGGAGGTTAGAGCAGGGCTTCTCAATGAGAGACACGATCACAGGTAACATTCTCAATTACACACACCCACAGGTAACATTCTTAATTACACATACCCAGCTGCCCCTAGTGATCTTCTTGTGTGCAGGTGCACTTCAACAGATTTGATTTATTTCTCAATAGAATCATTAGATCAGGGTGAATATTCTTAAAGGTACAATGGGTAAGATTTTTGTGTTAAAACATTGTCACAAGACCATTGTAAATCCCTTCCTATCTTTGAAAAAGGCTCACTGACATGTAGACTCAGCCTTTGCCTGTGTTTATAGTCCTTTATTTAAATGTCCTTGACAAAAGGTAGGATCAGATTCTCACCTGTGAGCCTCTCAGTGTTTCTACAGAATTTGCTCCATGCAGATATTGCCTGTGTTTCTACAGGAATAGCTCAGGAAAGAGTGAAGGGATATAAAGCCCAGAGCAGGCCAGCTCAGACCCATGACCATCTTCCCTTCCCCCGTGAAGTTGCCCCCCCACAGAGTAAGGTCCCGGCTTCAGAACAGAGTAAGGTCCCGGCTTCAGAAGAGATTAAGGTCCCGGCTTCAGAAGAGATTAAGGTCCCGGCTTCAGAACAGAGAATGGACCAGGAAGGGGAAACAGGAAGAGGAACAGGAGCCAATCAGAGAGCAGGATCCCAGAGGCAAGGGGAGAAGTGGAGCTCAGCCCTCAGGCAGGGGGAGGAGAGGAGGGGGCAGGATGGAGGGAGTGATGAGGGAGGAGCTCAGCCCAGTGGGGCAGGAGGGGGAGGAGATGAGACCCCAACAGCAGATCCAGCCCTGGAGCTCCTCACTCCAGAGGAAGAGGAAGACATGCCCACAGGTAACATTCTCAATGAGAGACACGCCCACAGGTAACATTCTCAATGAGACATGCCCACAGGTAACATTCTCAATGAGACATGCCCAAAGGCACCATTCTCAATGAGACACACCCACAGGTAACATTCTCAATGACAGACACGCACACAGGTAACATTCTCAATGAGAGACAAGCCCAGCTGCTCCTGGTGATCCTCTTGTGTGCAGGTGCACTTCAGCAGATTTGATTTATTTCTCAATAGAATCATTAGATCAGGTTGAATATTCTTAAAGGTACAATGAGTAAGATTTT
This sequence comes from Conger conger, assembly GCF_963514075.1. Classification (NCBI taxonomy): domain Eukaryota; kingdom Metazoa; phylum Chordata; class Actinopteri; order Anguilliformes; family Congridae; genus Conger; species Conger conger. The sequence goes on along the minus strand of NC_083760.1, from coordinate 3,268,841 downwards.
TGTGTTGAAACATTGTCACAAGATCATTGTAAATCCCTTCCTATCATTGAAAAAGGCTCACTGACGTGTTGACTCACCCTCTGCCTGTGTTTATAGTCTTTAATTTCGATGTCCTTGATAAAAAGCAGGATCAGATACTCACCTGTGAGTCTCTCAGTGTTTGTACAGTATTCACCACATGCAGAAGTTTCCTGTGTTTCTACAGTAAGACTTCAGGAAAGATTGAAGGGATATGAAGCCCAGAGCAGGCTAGCTCAGACCCATGACCATCGCCCCTGCCGCCCTAAAGCTGCCCCCCCACAGAGTAAGGTCCCGGCTTCAGAACAGAGTAAGGTCCCAGCTTCAGAACAGAGGAAGGTCCCAGCTTCAGAACAGAGTAAGGTCCCGGCTTCAGAACAGAGAAAGGACCAGGAAGGGGAAACAGGAAGAGGAACAGGAGCCAATCAGAGAGCAGGATCCCAGAGGCAATGGGAGAAGTGGAGGAGCTCAGCCCTCAGGCAGGGGGAGGAGAGGAGGGGGCAGGATGGAGGGAGTGATGAGGGAGGAGCTCAGCCCAGTGGGGCAGGAGGGGGAGGAGATGAGAGTCCAACAACAGATCCAGCCCTGGAGCTCCTCACTCCAGAGGAAGAGGAGGACGTTCAGAGACAGCGTGGAGACAGAGCCAGGACTCGGCTGGACAGCAGACACAGGTCAGAAGTTTTCTACATATTAAACGTTCGGCATCAGGAGAGAGAAAGGAAGACGCCAGAGAGAAAGGAAGCAGGAAGAACAACAAAAGCAGGATGTTCCATTGAGTTCAACAGTGATGGAGCCTACAGAACACCTCATGGCAGTGTTGGGGTTTCACAGGAGTGTCAGACAGGTGAGTACAGAGACACAGTAGGTAACATTTACATTTACATTTTAGTCATTTGGCAGACGCTTTTAATCCAAAGCGACTTACAAGTGCATAGGTTCTACCACAAGTCAAAGCATCACATCCAGAACTAGAAAAATACACCTGGACTGCTGTTCTAAACATATAGTCGTCATCATAAGTGCAATTTTTTTTTTTTTTTTTTTTTTTTTTTTGGGGGGGGGGGGGGGGTTAGACAGGGATAGGGGTATCAGAAGGGGGGGGCGGGGTAAATCAGGAGGGGGGACTAAGGTAGAGTTTGAAGAGGTGTGTTTTGAGTCTGCGTCGAAATAGGGGGAGGGATTCTGCTGTCCTGACAGTGGTAGGCAAGTCATTCCACCACTGAGGAACCAGAACGGAAAACAGGCGTGAACGTGCAGCTCGACCGCCAGGTGCCCGTAGAGAGGGAATCGTAAGGCAACCAGAGCTGGCAGACCGGAGTGGTCTAGCTGGGGAGTAGGGAGTGATCAGGGATTGTATGTAATGTGGGGCAGTCCCCTTAGCAGCCTGAAATGCCAACACTAGGGCCTTGAATCGGATGCGTGTGGCAATAGGAAGCCAGAGGAGGCCAATGAGAAGCGGGGTGACATGAGCCGACCTGGCCTGACTGGTGATCAAGTGGGCTGCAGCATTCTGGACCAGCTGGAGGGGCTTGATGGCGCACGCTGGGAGACCGGCTAGGAGGGAGTTGCAGTAATCCAGGCGAGAAATGACGAGCGCCTGGACTAGGAGCTGGGTGGCTTTCTCCGTCAGGAGATGACGGATGCGGCGTATATTAAACAGAAAGAACCTGCAGGTTCTGGCAGTGGAGGATACTTGTGGAGCCAGGGAGAGGCAGTTATCAAGAGTCACCCCAAGATTCTTTGCCGTACGGGAGGAGGAAACTACAAAGTCCTCCACAGTCAGTGAGAGGTCGATTGACGGAGAGGACTTAGCAGGGATGTAGAGAAGCTCAGTTTTGCTCTGGGCTTCATATCCCTTCACTCTTTCCTGAAGTCTTACTGTAGAAACACATTCTCAATGAGACACGCCCACAGGTAACATTCTCAATTACACACGCCCACAGGTAACATTCTCAATGAGACACGCCCACAGGTAACATTCGCAATGAGAGACACGCCCACAGGTAACATTCGCAATGAGAGACACGCCCACAGGTAACATTCTCAATGAGACACGCCCACAGGTAACATTCTCAATTACACACGCCCAGCTGCCCCTAGTGGTCCTCTTGTGTGCAGGTGCACTTCAGCAGATTTGATTTATTTATCAATAGAATCATTATATCAGGGTGAACATTCTTAAAGGTACAATTGGTAAGATTTGTGTTTAAACATTGTTACAAGACCATTGTAAATCCCTTCCTATCATTGAAAAAGGCTCACTGACATGTTGACTCACCCACGCCTGTGTTTATAGTCTTTAATTTCAATGTCCTTGATAAAAAGCAGGATCAGATACTCACCTGTGAGCCTCTCAGTGTTTGTACAGTATTCACCATATGCAGATATTTCCTGTGTTTCTACAGTAAGACTTCAGGAAAGAGTGAAGGGATATGAAGCCCAGAGCAGGCCAGCTCAGACCCATGACCATCGTCCCTGCCGCCCTAAAGCTGCCCCCCCACAGAGTAAGGCCCTGGCTTCAGAACAGAGTAAGGTCCCGGCTTCAGAACAGAGTAAGGTCCCGGCTTCAGAACAGAGTAAGGACCAGGAAGGGGAGACAGGAAGAGGAAAAGGAGCCAATCAAACAGCAGGACCCCACACCCCATCTGCTGCTCCACCCACAACAGGAAATGAAGGGGACAGCACCCAGACCCCATCTGCTGCAGCACCCAAAACAGGATGTGTCTGTGCGTGAGAGTTTGTCTGTGTGTGTGTGTCTGTGTGTTTGAGTGTGTGAGTGTGTGTGCGCATGGGAATTTTGTTTTTATAAAACTGTGACTGTAAATGTTTTATTGTAATCAGGGCTCCCCTGAAAAAGAGACCTTGTGAGAGAGAGAGTGTGTGTGTGTGAGTGTGTGTGTATGTGAGAGAGTGTGTGTGTGTGTATATGAGAGAGAGTGTGTATGTGTGAGTGTGTGTGTGTGTGTGTGTGTGTGTGTGTGTGTGAGTGTATGTGAGAGTGTGTATGTCTCAGTGTGAGTGTGTGTGAGCTTGTGCGTATGCGTGCGTTTGTGTGTGTGTATGTGTGTGTGTGTTTGAGTGTATGTGAGTGAGTGTATGAGTGTGTAAGTGTGTGTGTGTGTGTGTGTGTGTGTGTGTGTGTGTGTGTGTGTGTGTGTGTGAGAGTATGTGTGTGTAAGTGTGTGTGTGTTAGAGAGAGTGTGACTCTGAGTAACTATTATAGTGTCAGAGGATCATTGACCAGCTCATAAGAGCCACTGTGCATCAGTTACCATCTGCTAATGCTCGGAGCCTCCTGATGGACCTACAACAACTCAAACAACAACAACACTGGACCAGTTTACATTTACAGGGGAAGCTAGCATGTCTTCCCACTGCTGATCACTCAGTGTCTGTTTGTAATAACTCTGCAATTGATGAGGATATTGTCATTTACACAGATAAAGCAAGATTACAGGTCCTTCCATCTCAACATAATCTCTCAATCTGGTTCCCAAACTCTCAGCCACCTCACTGTTCGCATTACGGTCAAGAACACATCACAGAATCTCTATCTCACATTCTGAATGGCTGCCACGCATACAAGTGATTGAATATAGCAAGGCAAATAGACTTGTGGAACTGTTAGCAAAGGATCTCTTACCATCATGACCATCTACAGTGAGAATGTACAAGCATTCCCGTGTCACTTCAATCATGTTCAACCTTATAATTATACAGTTTTTTACAATCGTTTTCACACTTGTCTCAATACCTTGTCCAGTTTTTCAAAACACGTAGCACATTCACCATATCATTTGACTATGTGAACTAAACTGTGGATATTTTTGCATTGCTTTCATACTAAAGGCATTCAATCACCACTTTGTCCAAAATTCATGAATACCTCTCTCAGTCAGTGTTCGCTACCAGCAAAAGTTTGTACAAATACAGCAAATTTTGCAGACATTTAGATACTCTGTTCAAAACAGTTAACTTTCAGTTCAAAACCCAATAAAATTCTGATCATTGTGGAAGGAAATATGTTGCATTTTGGCAGATAAATGAAACTATATGCTTGAAATATGTAAGACAGATCATTCTGATTTGAGCAGAAAGTTTATTCAGTTTATTCAATTTTTTTTGTTTGCAGAGTTGTTACCATCTATACAAAAGTGATCATACTTGCATTGAAATGGGCATGTATATAGGGTAAATATAGATGTAGTTGTCACTGAAGAGATTTTTCCACTATTACTGCTGAAACACCTGGCTGTCATTTCAGTGAACAACCTACCCAGGTCTTTTTTGTTTGTGAAGACATTGTGGAAGAGCAAGAACAGTTGTGTCTGATGAAATCAGAGCCACAGTCATTGATCATGTGGTAAATCATGGTCTGTCCCTGAGGGAAGCAGGTTGAGGGTTCAACCAAACTTGCCTAGATCCAAAGTGGCTTCAATAGTGAGGATTTTCAGGCAAACCAGCAGGTACTATACTGTATTTATAACATTCTGACTGAAGGAGTTCAATCGATGTGTATATTACAGCAGTACTGTGATTTGAGAAGTCTCCAGAAAAAGCAGATGTATCAGAGCACATTTGTCTTTGACTCACTACAGGGCCCAGTGGTTACCTCACACAGTCACACAGGGGGAAGGGGAAGAATGTTTACACCTCAACAGGAGGATACAATAGTTGGGATGGTCATTGTCAACAATAGCATCAGACTAAGAGAAATATGCAACAACATAATCGCAGACAACAACAATTTCCAAACATTGACAGTGTAAGCACTACAACCATTTCAAGAGTGCTACAGAAACATCAGATCAGGATGAAACAGTTGTACACTGTCCCCTTTGACAGGAACTCTGAGGGTGTCAAGGAACTCAGATACAGATTAGTTTATGAAGGTATATGTGAAGGTTTAGGACCACCACCCACATGAACAGATGTCACTTCTAGATGCAATGGCTGCTGGGTGTATGGACATAACAGTGGAACACATCCAGGGCTGGATTAGTCACTCAAAGAGATGTTTTCCTCGGTGTATAGCAAGAGATAACATTCGGAGTTATGTTGATGAAAATCTATGGCCAAATGCAGAGGACAGGATGGATGGGCCAGGCCAACAGTAGACTTCTGATACTGATAGGCAGACAATATACATGCAAATTACTGTATATAGTGAAAATATTGCTTTTTGGTATGTATTTGTTATTGATTGTAATGTATTTTGAGTAATTGATGGTATTGTATTTTTCTTTTCTGAATGACAGTATATTGCACTGTGAGAATAAACATCTAAATACTGTAAACCCTCTGAAGAATACTGTTGCTTTTGTGATTTGTTTCTTTATCATATATTGTTTTACATTACACAGTAAAAAAATGTATTCTGGGTTTCCAATATTGTAAAACATTAATTAATTTACAGTTTACTGTACATTTACCACACTCAGTCATGACTATTGTGAGAGGCAAACCAACAGATCAAGATTACTTAGCTGCTTGGCTTGAAATATTTGTGGATGCAAAAATAGAGGAAAGGGAAACACATAATATATATATCTAGCAATGCTCCAAGTTGTTTGTGTTTTGTAGTTCATTGAACATTGAGTCACAAAGTAGTCTTATGGGAGAAAGCATGTGCTATAGTTATGGCAGCATGAGTCACTTTTGGGTGAAATATTAAGTGTTTTGGTGGTTGAAGTGCATTTTGCACCAAAGGTTAACTGATGTGCTCAGGTGCATGTTTCAAAAGCACACTGTGTGAAGAGTTTTGAAAAAGAGGACATGGTATTGCGACAAGTGTGGGAAACGATTGTAAAAAACTGTAATTTACTTTACAATGTGTCTGCTAATGAGTGAGTGTGTGTCTGAGGACTACAGGAAGTCCTGTGCTGAGGACTACAGGAAGTCCTGTGCTGAGGACTACAGGAAGTCCTGTGCTGAGGACTACAGGAAGTCCTGTGCTGAGAACTACAGGAAGTCCTGTGCTCAGGACTACAGGAAGTCCTGTGCTGAGAACTACAGGAAGTCCTGTGCTGAGAACTACAGGAAGTCCTGTGCTGAGGACTACAGGAAGTCCTGTGCTGAGGACTACAGGAAGTCCTGTGCTGAGAACTACAGGAAGTCCTGTGCTGAGGACTACAGGAAGTCCTGTGCTGAGGACTACAGGAAGTCCTGTGCTGAGGACTACAGGAAGTCCTGTGCTGAGGACTACAGGAAGTCCTGTGCTGAGGACTACAGGATGTCCTGTGCTGAGGACTACAGGAAGTCCTGTGCTGAGAACTACAGGAAGTCCTGTGCTGAGGACTACAGGAAGTCCTGTGCTGAGGACTACAGGAAGTCCTGTGCTGAGGACTACAGGATGTCCTGTGCTGAGGACTACAGGATGTCCTGTGCTGAGGACTACAGGATGTCCTGTCCTGAGGACTACAGGAAGTCCTGTGCTGAGGACTACAGGATGTCCTGTGCTGAGGACTACAGGAAGTCCTGTGCTCAGGCAGGTTCCACTCAGCTCAGCCGGGTCCGTCCTGCCATTCCTGTACTTAATGTTCTGGGTTTGTTTCTAAAGGGAGCATTACATTATATTACATAACATTACATTGCATTACATTACATTACATTACATTACATTACATTGCATTACATTAAATTACATTGCATTACATTACATTACATTGTTGGCATTTGGCAGACGCTCTTATCCAGAGTGACCTACAGTTGATTAGTCTGAGCAGGAGACAATCCTCCCCTGGAGCAATGCAGGGTTAAGGGCCATGCTCAAGGGCCCAATGGCTGTGCGGATCTTATTGCGGCTACACCGGGGATTAGAACCACAAACCTTGCGTGTCCCAGTCATTTACCTTCACCACTACACTACAGGCAGCATGTTTCTCACCATCGCTGTATCTCTGTCAAACATGATATTCACCCCAACCCAGCTTTCACTTTCACAGGTAGTTCACCTTCACTGCGTTTAATAATCCAAAGTCCAGTATCAAGGTGAGAAATGGCAGGCAGACACTACAGAATCACGGTGTTATTTTTTATCTTCATGAACTTCAAATTGGGTAAGAACTCCAACTTGCTTTGGTCGCTTGTTATAATTATGTATATAGTTAACAAGTCAGAACCTTTTTCAGAGATTCAATCTTTAACCATCTTGTAAATATGAAAGATTAATCTGCAGTTGGAAATACTAACATAACCGTGTGGGCTGTGAACTACCAACTGCACCTACTGAGAGCAGGTGAACGAGCGTTACTATTTTGTGCGATTCACCAAGTGTTTTTACATTGCCTGGAACATTCTAACATGTTTCTAGACACTATTAGTAGACGAGTGGACATATTTTCAGAGACACTTAATATACTTCACCTATCAATGTTGGTGTAATCTAAGACTCTAAGTAGAGAACGGTCTCTGGTAAGAGACTGGTTGATTGACAACAAACTGTCTTTACATCTGGATAAGACGGAGTCCATTTTATTTGGCACTAAGTGCAAGCTTAAGAAAAGTGATACAATTCAGGTACAGTGTGAAGGAAATATTATGAAATCCAAAACTAGTGTCAAATGCAGCTACAATCCTATCTAAAACTGAAAAAAAAGCTGAAGTTTTTATAGCATTACACTCGTTTTATTTATATAAAGGTTAAGAAACTGTTAGTTTCCTCATTAATCCAGCGCCACTTTGACGATGCCCGGTCTGCATGGTATATTGGACTTTCCCAAAAACAAAATGCAGCTAGCGCAGAATAATGCCATCAGATACATACTCAATGCTCTTCCCAGAACACACATGGGACCTTCAGAAGTGAAGGAAGCTGTATTATTACCTGTTGAAGATCGAGTTAAACAACTGAAGCTTAGAATGTATGACCTGTCAAGTTGATATGGCTGGAAGCCGACATAATTTCGACACGAGCGAGCGTTATGCCATGCAGTGGTCCTCATTATACTGGGATCTCCTTCTGGAACAACCTGCCCCTGCATGTTCAAAACAAAGGTTACGGAGGCCTTGTGGGGCGTGCTGATGGTTCACTTTGAATTGCAACTTTAACCATGGGAGTGGGGCTGCAGTTGGGGGCTAACAGGATTATCTTGTAATGTGTTTGTTTCCATCGAGGAGCAGTTTGGAAATCAGTGTTTTCAGTAATGCTTTTAATTCTGTGTCATAATACTCCGTTGAGTTGCTGTGCTTTTAAATTCGTAATAAAAATCTAATTTGATCTAATAAGACTCACTTTCATCCAAAGTGTTACATTTATAAAACTAGGAGGTACACTGTTTGTGTGTGTCTCTGTCAGTACCTGTTCAAAGTCTGCATATCCACTAAGAAAGGAGTGACCTTTGAACTGCAGTTAAGAGCTTGTGGGTGTAGGTGCAACACCGTGCTACTGACGTCTTTGGGCAATGCTGAGACTGTAATTTTAATTTACTACTACCCTCTACTGGAGAAGCAGATTGTCTCAGCCCTGCCTTCTGGTGGAGACCACACACACCTGCTGGTGGAGAGAGCACACACATGCTGGTGTAGACAGCACATACACCTGCTGGTGGAGAGAGCACATACACCTGCTGGAGGAGAGAGCACACACACCTGGTTAAGAGAGCACACACACCTGGTGAAGAGAGCACACACACCTGGTGGAGAGAGCACACACACCTGGTGGAGAGAGCACACACACCTGGTGGAGAGAGCACACACACCTGGTGGAGAGAGCACACACTCCTGCTGAAAAAATGAAATGGTTCATAATCCACATCAATGCCTCTCCCTCACTTTCCTGCAGGTGATTTCACACCTGAACTCATTGTCCAGTCTGATGGCAACTTCACTCTAAGGCCAAATGTTGAGGGTTTCCTGGAGTACATTGTGTGGAAGTGGAATAGTCACAAGGTGGTTGAATTTGACCTGAAGAATGTGAGAGAATACAGACAGTTTAAAGGACGGACAATCCTGGATGTCACAACAGGAGCCCTGACCCTCACACATCTCAGAGAGTCTGACAGTGGAGAGTATGAGGGTGAGCTACAGGTCAATGGAGAACTGATATACCATTATCAGAGGGCGACAGTGTTTGGTGAGTTTGCTTCTACAACCCAGTTCATTAGGAGCATTCATCACAGAGATCTAAGTCATATGTTCTGATAAAATGCGTTTGCTCCTGAAATGCATTTTAACACCATTTTTGTGTGGCATGTTTTGTCCAAGAAGGTAGAAGTTCATAAGCTGGTATGTAACCACACAGGAATGGGTGTGAATATTGATAAGCAATACTACAGGTATACCTCTAGTTTAACAGAGTTCTCAACCTGAACATTTTCAGGAAAAGAAAATGCTCATCATTTGGGGCATGTGCATTAGTCCATGAAAGACAATACTCACGTAAGCTTTGTGGTAAGAAGCCTTTGTTTCCCATGTAGATGCTGTAGATAAACCTACAGTCACCTGCCAGGTGAACAGGACCTCAGTAACCCTGCTGTGCTCTGGGGACGACAGACCTGCCACTCAGTACAGGTGGGAGGGGCCTGCCATAGAGCCCCAGCCAGGGCCCCAGCTGAAGATAGAGGCAGCAGAGACATCTGACTCAGTCTACACCTGTGTGCTCAACAACCCTGTGAGTGAGAGCAGAGCAGAGCTTCCTGTAAAGAGCTGCTTCCCTGCACCAGGTAAGGCCACACAGCCATGTAGGGCCTGATCACAGGCCTGCTGTCCTGCTGCAACAGCTAATCCTCACTTCACAGGTTTGGACAGCTGCTCCAGTTGTAACGCAGTTCTGTGGTTTTAACTCCAGCTGAACACACTGCAGTTGAAACAAAGTTTAAAAGGTGTTCATGTGCTGCAGTTCCCCTGTGGTTACATGCCTCTACTGTCCAGTTTTGGGTGAGATAAATTATTTTTGTTACTACCATGGGAATCCTGTGGGTCCCATTTTACATGTTGAAATGGATAAAAAAATGGTTGAGCTTTTTCCCGTATCTTTTTGTAACAGGTTCTATTTTTCTTTCTGAGTTTAGAAAGTTCCTCATTCATCATTGTCCTCCTCCTCAACATCATCATCAGTATTGTGGGATTAATTTACTGTAAGAAGTGCAACAAAAGTAAGTGTCCTTCCAAATAACACATTCACTTATATTAATAAATGCATTAATGTGCAGATACCACTGTTTCTGAAGCAGTTACTCAATACTGGAGTCAGTCAGATTGCACTTCTGTGATTGTGGAACTTTCAAAACACATGCATTACCATAACTATATCCATCACTAATAAAAATAATCATATGCTTACATTGTAGAAAGAAAAAAGGATATTGAAGTTGAATGTGAGTGAGACGGGTGCATGGGGGGTTTGGGACCCAAAATGCAAGACTCAGAAACAATGATGTAATAAAGTCCCGTCAGGGCTTTATTCGGGGACTATCCAGAGAGCGTGGTCAAAAAACAAGGAATGTTCATACACAAAAATATCCAGCCAGAAAACCAAAGCGCAGTACCGAGGGAGAAGGCAGTCTCGTAGTCGGTACACCGTGTGGGAAGTCCGGTAGCCAGGAAAGCTGTCAGCGGGGCAGAAGTACAGGCGGACGGTAGGCAGGCTCAGGGTCGATGACGGCGCAAGAGTCATGACCGAAATCGGCTCCGCGGGGCAAAAGCACAAAAACAGCAGGCAAAGTCGTGGTACAGGCAGGCGATGGTCAACAAAACAGAAGTCAATAAACAATGGTGGCTTGGCTTGGCTTGGCTTGGCTAACATAATATGTGACATGACAATAACGTAACTAAGACAATGACTAAACATAAAAAATGACATGACAAACATGAAACGTGACAGTGAGGGTAAGTTCTTAAATATATGGGGCGGCTATGTTTATAGTGCTGTGAAACAATGAGTAATCAATACTTCATATTCTCATATTGTAGAAAAGACAGGACTGAAAGGGGAAGATGTTGAAGCTGCAATGGAAGGTAAGCTGTAGACCAGTGTACAGTGGGATAATTATTTGATCCCTTGCTGATTTTGTAGGTTTGCCCACTTACAAAGAATGGAACTGTGTAGAATTTTAATCATAGGTACATTTTAACATTGAGAGACAGGATATCACAAAATAATCCACAATAACAACATCATATAAATTTTATAAATTTTATATCATATTTTCACATGAAATAAGTATTTGATCCATCAAACAATAGGACTTAATACTTGGTGGAGAAACCTTTGTTGGCAAGCACAGAGGTCAGATGTTTGTTGTAGTTTTTCACCAGGTTTGCACAGATCTTGGGAGGGATTTTGGTCCACTCCTCTTTGCAGATCCTCTCCAAATCCTTAAGGTTCTGAGGCTGTCGCTTGGCAACTCGAAGCTTCAGCTCCCTCCACAGATTTTCGATGGGACTTAGCTCTGGAGACTGGCTAGGCCACTCCAGGACCTTAATATGCTTCTTTTTGAGCCACTCCTTTGTTGCCTTGGCCGTATGTTTTGGGTCATTGTCATGTTGGAAGACCCATCCACGACCCATTTTCAGTGCTCTCACTGAGGGAAGGAGGTTGTCGGCCAAAATTTCCTGGTACATGGCCCCATTCATCCTCCCCTCGATACGGTGAAGTCGGCCTGTCCCCTTAGCTGAGAAACACCCCCAAAGCATAAGGTTTCCACCTCCATGCTTCACAGTGGGGATGGTGTTCTTGGGGTTGTACTCAGCATTTCTCTTCCTCCAAACACGGCGAGTTGAGTTCATGCCAAATAGCTCTATTTTGGTCTCATCTGACCACATCACCTTCTCCCAAGCCTCCTCTGGATCATCCAGGTGTTCTTTGGCAAACTTCAGATGGGCCTGTACATGCGCCTTCTTCAGCAGAGGAACCTTGCGCACGCAGCAGGATTTTAATTCTTCACGGTGTAGTGTGTTACTGATGGTTCTCTTCGTGACTGTGGTCCCAACTGCCTTCAGGTCATTAACAAGCTCCTTCTGTGAAGTACTGGGCTGATCCCTGACCTTTCTCATGATCATTGATATCCCACGAGGCGAGATCTTGCGTGGAGCCCCAGACTGAGGGAGATTGGGGGTGACTTTGTGTTTCTTCCATTTTCTAATAATTGCTCCAACAGTTGTTAACTTCTCACCAAGCTGCTTGCCTATTTTCTTGTAGCCCATCCCAGCCTTGTGCAGGTCTACAGTTTTGTCCCTGATGTCCTTAGACAGCTCCTTTGTCTTGGCCGTGGTGGAAACGTTGGAATCTGATTGATTGTGTGGACAGGTGTCTTTTAAAAATTATTGCTGATTGGTAGGGGATCAAATACTTATTTCATGCAAAAATACGATAATAAATTTATAAAATTTATATGATGTAACATTCTCCATGAGAGACAAGCCCACAGGTAACATTCTCAATTACACACGCCCACAGGTAACATTCTCAAAGACAGACACGCCCACAGGTAACATTCTCAATGTGACACGCCCACAGGTAACATTCTCAATGAGAGACACGCCCACAGGTAACATTCTCAATGAGAGACACGCCCACAGGTAACATTCTTAATGAGAGACACGCCCACAGGTAACATTCTCAATGAGAGACACGCCCACAGGTAACATTCCCAATCAGAGACACGCCCACAGGTAACATTCTCAATGAGACACGCCCACAGGTAACATTCTCAATGAGAGACACGCCCACAGGTAACATTCTCAATGAGACACACCCACAGGTAACATTCTCAATGAGACATGCCCACAGGTAATATTCTCTATGAGAGACACGCCCAGCTGCTCCTGGTGATCCTCTTGTGTGCAGGTGCACTTCAGCAGATTTGATTTATTTCTCAATAGAATCATTAGATCAGGGTGAATATTCTTAAAGGTACAATAGGTAAGATTTTTGTGCATTGTTACCATTGTAAATCCCTTCCTATCATTGAAAAAGGCTCACTGACATGTTGACTCACCCTCTGCCTGTGTTTATAGTCCTTAAATTCAATGTCCTTGATAAAAAGCAGGATCAGATTCTCACCTGTGAGCCTCTCTGTGTTTGTACAGTATTCACCACATGTAGATATTTCCTGTGTTTCTACAGTAAGACTTCAGGAAAGATTGAAGGGATATGATGCCCTGAGCAGGCCAGCTCAGACCCATGACCATCGTCCCTGCTGCCGTGAAGCTGCCCCCCCCACAGAGGAAGGTCCCGGCTTCAGAACAGAGTAAGGACCAGGAAGGGGAGACAGGAAGAGGAACAGGAGCCAATCAGACAGCAGGATCCCACACCCCATCTGCTGCTCTACCCAAAAGAGATTCATAGTAAGCACTTAATTCAGAAAGTGGAATAATATTGATAAGGATCAATACTAAAAGGTTATTTGTAATCATGTGATTTTCTTTATGTTAACACATATTGTCAATTAAGAATTAAGAATCAATTAAGAAAATTACCCTTACAGTGTCTAGTGTCCATGTCATTCTTCTGTACTGTGTATCAAAATAGTTTGTCCTTTATTGTCCTTTACTTTGGACATGAATAAAAGTATTAAATGTGTGTGTATGTGCCTATGTGTGTATTGTGGTGACCCTCTGAGAGAGCGAGAGAGCGAGAGAGCGAAAAAGGTGTGAACAAAAATTATTTTATTGTTCTTAGTGTCTTTCGTACACATTTCAATTGTCCAGAACAAAAATTTAGGTTCCTTTCAAAAAAGGAAAAACGGCCAAAAAATTTGGAACACCGAAAAAAATGGAAAAAAACACAAAAAGAACCGTCATCCACGTGACCGCGTTCGTCCGTCTTTGTCCGGGGCTGGGCCGCTCCTGGCCTCCGTGTCTCCCCGGCCTCGGTAGTCCGCTTTACAGCCTGTCCGCCCTCCTTAGGGGATTCTGTCTGAATTTAGAGCGGGATAGGTTAGCCAGTTTAACAGCAGGAGAGATACGCTCACGTGAGGCTCCGAGTTAAGTTTCGGTCGCGGGGTTTCTCCCGGAATTCCACCCCGTTTTCCAAGTGGTGGCTTGTTCGGCTTTATGTGTGTATGTGTACGTGTGTGTGTATGCGTATGTGTCTGTGTGTGTATGTATGCATGTGCCTGTGTGTATGTGTACGTGTTTGTATGTGTCTGTGTGTATGTGTGTGTGTGTGTGTGTGTGTGTGTGTGTGTGTGTGTCTCTGTGTGTGTATGTATGCATGTGCCTGTGTGTATGTGTGTATGTGTACGTGTTTGTATGTATCTGTGTGTATGTGTGTGTGTGTGTGTGTGTGTGTGTGTCTCTCTGTGTGTGTATGTATGTGTGTATATGTGTGTAAATACTTTAGCATGTTGATTGGCTCTTCCATCCTCTCTGCCTCTGCATCTGGTGGCTGGTGAGTGTTGTGCTGGTGAGTGTTGTGAGCGATCTCGTTTGATAGCTGTGTAACTCCAATCCTGGATGGACTTCATTAGCCGTAATTAAGCGCTTACTTGCTCAGTGGGGAAAAAAGCGCTTTCAGGATTATGTGAAGTCAGATTAAAGAGCGGCCACGAGACACGAGCGGAACAGATTATCCAGAAACGGCAGGCTCAGGAGGAAGGCCTTCCTGATCCCCATCTCATTCCAGCTTTATACGTGTGTGTGTGTGTGTGTGTGTGTCCGTGTGCGCTTGAATGTGAGTGTGTGTGTGTGTGTGTATGTATGTATGTGTGTCTGTCCAAGTGAGTGTGTGTGTGTGATCCCTATCATATTAAAGCGTTATGTGTGTATGTGTGTGTGTGTGTGTGTGTGTGTGTGTGTGTGTGTGTATGAGTATATGTGTGTGTGTGATCCCTATCTCATTAGAGCATCATACATGTGTGAGTGCGTGTGTGTGTGTTTGCATGCGTGAGTATATGTGTTTATATGTGTGTGTGTATGCATGCTCGAGTATACTTGTGCGTATGTGTGTGTGTGCGTGTGTATGTGTGTGTGTGTGATTTCTATCGCATTAGAGCGTTATGTTGTCAACACCCGTCAATAGGACTTGCAATATTGCTCGTGTTGTATTGACAACATACTGTGTAGATGAATCTGAGTACATGGTGACTAATTATACCAGCCTACAGGCAGCAGCCTATAGCCTAATGGTTAAGGTGCTTGACTGGGATCTGGAAGCTTGGTGGTTCAAGCCACAGTGCAGCCACAATTAGATCTGCGCAGCTGTTGGGCCCTTGAGCAAGGCCCTTAACCCCACATTTCTCCAGGGGGGGGATTGTCCCTTGCTTGGTCTAATCAATTGTAAGTCACTTTGGATAAAAGCGTCAGCTACACAACTGTAGGGTGTTGTTTGACACCCCCCCCCCCACACCTAAACTGGATGCAGAGTTTCTGTCCGTCGATTAGCGGCATAAAATGATTAAATGATTAAATGCTACAGGCCAGTTCTGTTGCTGTCTTAAGCCTCTCTCATTATGCAGAATCAAGTGGTGAATTAATATTTAAATCTTACGGGTTTATCTGTGTTTTACTACCAGATTTATTACTGTAACCCCCCCCCCCAAATCCCATTAAGCGAACACTGTAGAAATGTGTCTCTTCTGATAGTGCTCTGTTTACCCTTTTGTATGTTCATGTGCCTGTGTGTATGTGTGTATGTGTACATGTTTGTATGTGTCTGTGTGTATGTATGCATGTGCCTGTGTGTATGTGTGTATGTGTACGTGTTTGTATGTGTCTGTGTGTATGTGTGTGTGTGTGTGTGTCTCTGTGTGTGTGTGTGTGTCTCTGTATGTGTATGTATGCATGTGCCTGTGTGTATGTGTGTATGTGTACGTGTTTGTATGTATCTGTGTGTATGTGTGTGTGTGTACGTGTTTGTATGTATCTGTGTGTATGTGTGTATGTGTACGTGTTTGTATGTATCTGTGTGTATGTGTGTGTGTGTGTGTGTGTGTGTGTGTGTGTCTCTCTGTGTGTGTATGTATGTGTGTATATGTGTGTAAATACTTTAGCATGTTGCTTGGCTCTTCCATCCTCTCTGCCTCTGCATCTGGTGGCTGGTGAGTGCTGTGCTGGTGAGTGTTGTGAGCGATCTCGTTTGATAGCTGTGTAACTCCAATCCTGGATGGACTTCATTAGCCGTAATTAAGCGCTTACTTGCTCAGTGGGGAAAAAAGCGCTTTCAGGATTATGTGAAGTCAGATTAAAGAGCGGCCATGAGACACGAGCGGAACAGATTATCCAGAAACGGCAGGCTCAGGAGGAAGGCCTTCCTGATCCCCATCTCATTCCAGTGTTATACGTGTGTGTGTGTGTGTATGTGTGTGTGTACGCGTGTTGTTTTGACAACATACTGTGTGGATGAATCTGAGTACATGGTGACTAATTATACCAGCCTACAGGCAGCAGCCTATAGCCTAATGGTTAGGGTGCTTGACTGGGATCTGGAAGCTTGGTGGTTCAAGCCACAGTGCAGCCACAATTAGATCTGTGCAGCTGTTGGGCCCTTGAGCAAGGCCCTTAACCCCACATTTCTCCAGGGGGGGGATTGTCCCTTGCTTGGTCTAATCAATTGTAAGTCACTTTGGATGAAAGCGTCAGCTACACAACTGTAGGGTGTTGTTTGACACCCCCCCCCCACACCTAAACTGGATGCAGAGTTTCTGTCCGTCGATTAGCGGCATAAAATGATTAAATGATTAAATGCTACAGGCCAGTTCTGTTGCTGTCTTAAGCCTCGCTCATTATGCAGAATCAAGTGGTGAATTAATATTTAAATCTTACGGGTTTATCTGTGTTTTACTACCAGATTTATTACTGTAACCCCCCCCCCCAAATCCCATTAAGCGAACACTGTAGAAATGTGTCTCTTCTGATAATGCTCTGTTTACTCTTTTGTATGTTCATGAAAAAAAAAAGAAAAAAGAAAAAAAGGATTTGGCAAACAGATAGTCTCTGAGTGCCTGAGCGTTTAGCGGTTCATTGTGTAGCGCTTACAGAGACCTGCACATGCAAGTGTGAGTAAATATGGCTGTGTATCTCCCGGGCTTATTCGGCCTTTAAAGACGAGCTGAAACTAAAGTGAGAGCAGCGCTAGCTTCCACAATATCACATTACATTACATGTGGCTGACGCTTTTATCCAAAGCGACTTACAGTTGATTAGACTAAGCAGGAGGCAATCCTCCCCTGGAGCAATGCAGGGTTAAGGGCCTTGCTCAAGAGCCCAACCGCTGTGCGGATCTTATCGTGGCTACACCGGGGACCGAACCGCCGACCTTGCGTGTCCTAGTCACGTACCTTAACCACTACGCCACACGCAACACTAGCTTCTGCAACAGGACATATACGTGAGTGAAACAGACCTTTTGGGGGCAATTGTTGCGGGAAACGGCCTCAGTTTGACTGATCTCAACACGAGGAGGGCAGCAGACATACTGATCGGAGGGAAACGAAAAATGTACAGACATTTGATCGACATACCCACCCACTTCTTCTTCTTTCGTGTAACATCAGAGGTCCAACTCGATGTCGTGCAGCCGTGCCCTTGTCTCTGGTCCTACGTCAAAGAGGCTGGCTTCCGAGGGTGGTCTGTATAGGGGGCAGGTGGTAATTATGTGTTCGGCAGTCTGCTCAGGCTCGCCTCACTCGCAAGCAGCGCTGTCTGCCAGGCCCCACTTCTTCATAGATGATTTAAAGCGACCGACCCCAGTTCGTAGACGGTTCAATAAGGTCCATTGCCGGCGTGGTAGGTCATCTCCTCCTATGGCACCACCTCCCGGGTCCCAGATGTAGCCGTGGATGAGGGTGGGCCCGGCCATCTCCCACTCCTGCTTCCAAGCTGCCACCAGCCATGCATTTCTGGACAGGTCTTGTTGCCGCCTTGTTGTCGGGGTGGCGGGACTTGAGTCTACTTGGAGGCGCTGCTGTCGTTGTGGTGTTATGCAGGATGTGCCAGTCGTGTTTCTGTGCCTTTCTTGCCAGTGCGAGGGTGGCAGCCTCCCGCCGGAGACCGGCCGGAGCGATGACGTAAAATCTAAAATCAAATCGTTTTCCTGGAAGTGGACGGGGAAGAAAGCTTCTGGGTGAAAGTTCACAAGTATTAAAAATGTATACCTTTTCTGGAATATATACTATATGCTTGTATGTATGCGTACGAAGAATTCACAAATTTGACAAAACAATTTGTTCTCAGCTCGTATTTAACTGTTAAAAGAAAAGTTCCACTTTGCATTGTAAACCCATAATTCAATTAGTCACCAAAGAAAATGTAGCAGTGTAGCCATAGATGGGACAGGGGCAAGCTTGATTATCTATCAGAGCAGGTGAATGCTGGCTTACTGTGTCACACATATAACAGTTGCGGTATTAATAAACAGTGTTTGTCAAAGTTTATATGAATGGTGTTTCTTTGTGGATCAGTAACTATGTTTGATAATCGATCCTGACAACCGCACTGTCGTTTCTAAAAAGAATCCTCTGGAATAAACATACCGTATGTGTCAAACAACACACGAAATTACCTGCTTGACATCCAGTGTACTATAAAAAAAACACAGAAAGCACTTCTAAGCTGGCACCTATAGTGACCTACACATCAGTCAATTAAACAAAATGAGTGTAGCTCATTTCTCCAACGCAGTTACTACAGAGCCCAGTATTAAACAATGCAAATGCGTACGCTCCCACAGTGGGGAATTACGGATGTTAGATCACCTCTCTGTGGTGATGGAGACTGACATTCAATATTAGATATACAGTGCAGTGGGAACATTTATATGTAAATATGCAAACGATAACATATTAGATGAAGTTGTTTTGCCCAGCCGGGTGATAAAGATGTTTTGTTTAAGAGTTTATTAAACAGGAACAAGAAGAATATGTTCATGGGTGGCACAACATAGAATGTGCCAAGTATGTAGTTCTGATGTAAAAACACAGAGTAATTATTATTATCATTAACCTTTACTTATGCAGGGTAAGTTGACTCTTTAGCAGCAACAACCAAACAGTTGGCATTTGGCAGATGCTCTTATCCAGAGTGACAAACAGTTGATTAGACTAAGCAGGAGACAATCCTCCCCTGGAGCAATGCAGGGTTAAGGGCCCACCGGCTGTGCAGATCTTATTGTGGCTACACCGGGATTAGAACCACCGACCTTGCGTGTCCCAATCATTTACCTTAACCAGGCAGTGGTGAAACACGCGTGCGGCTTTGTTTCAGAGAAACAGCGCTGATGCTGACGGGTTGTGACTGCTCTCCATGCTGCCAGTAATGAAGACCGCCCCATCACAGTGCTCCTTTCCTCAACAATTTGGATGAAAGATTCTTCTTCTTCCTCTCCTGCTCCTTGGGCCTGAGCAGGTGGGCGCTAATAGGGGTGGCTAACGTGCGCTAGCCACTGCGATGTTCCCCAGCCCAGCGGCTGGGTGTGTCTCGTTGTGCTCTCCTCCTCTCGTCTGTGTTGGAAGTCGGCCGGGGGAGGCTGGGGGACTCGTTAGCGCTGCCTGGATGAGCCTGGGCCCAGTGTGTTTGGGCGCGTAGAGTGGGAGTGTGGACCAGGGTTACCTGTCTCTCTCACCTCTTCCGAGCCAGCTCTGTGGTTCGTTTGGCTTCATTGCTTTTGTTCGGCTGCGCACCCTACAGCACCCTGCTTTAGACACTTCACAGCACCCCCTGTGTTACATTACTGATCTTCTGATGTGCTTACTCCGTAATTTGTGTTGACCCTGCTGTAAACTCCAGCTGTGCCAACTTGAGCAGCTTGAAAATTGAGCTTGTCATGCTGGTTATAAAGCTGGTCTAGCTGGGTATGAGCTGGTCAACCAGCTAGTGCCAGCAACTTAATCCCCAAAACGGGCGCTCTGGAGTGATGTTCCGGTCTCAGCCCCATACTGTGGAAAAGAGCACTTTAAGCACCTGGGCTAGTTAACGCAAGCCAGGTGGGGCACCACCAGCAGGCAGGGCAGAGAATCTGCTTCTTGAATAAACCACATGTCACACTGGTCAACCAGCTACCAGTTCCAGAGCATAGCTTGAGATGTTGAGCTGGTCTGAACTGGTCAACCAGCTACCAGCTTTCTGCTGTTCACAGCGCCCACTCACTCTCCGATCATTACTGATTCATTGACGTACACACTCAGTAATTTTTGTTAAGTACTTTTCTGTTGATTATTTCATGAATTAAATTATATTACTTTATTTTAATCTGTTTCCGGTGTCTCCACTGAGCCGAGGTTGTAACACAACAAACTGAGCTGGACTAAGAATGGAAGTGTTGGCGAGAGGGTGTTGGGAGAGGGTGGTTTGGGGAGAGGATGTTTTGGGGAGAGAGAATGTTGGGAGAGGATGTTTTGGGGAGAGGGAGTGTTGGGGAGAGAGTTTTGGGGAGAGAGAGTGTTGGGAGAGAGAGTGGAGAGTGTTGGGGAGAGGGAGTGTTGGGAGATGATGTGTTGGGGAGAGAGAGTGGAGAGTGTTGGGAGAGAGAGTGGAGAGTGTTGGGGAGAGGATGTTTTGGGGAGAGGGAGTGTTGGGAGATGATGTTTTGGGGAGAGGGAGTGTTGGGGAGAGAGTTTTGGGGAGAGAGAGTGTTGGGAGAGAGAGTGGAGAGTGTTGGGGAGAGGATGTTTTGGGGAGAGAGAGTGGAGAGTGTTGGGGAGAGGATGTTTTGGGGAGAGAGAGTGTTGGGGAGAGGATGTTTTGGGGAGAGGGAGTGTTGGGGAGAGAGTTTTGGGGAGAGAGAGTGTTGGGAGAGAGAGTGGAGAGTGTTGGGGAGAGGATGTTTTGGGGAGAGGGAGTGTTGGGGAGAGGATGTTTTGGGGAGAGAGAGTGTTGGGAGAGAGAGTTTTGGGGAGAGAGAGTGTTGGGAGAGAGAGTGGAGAGTGTTGGGGAGAGGATGTTTTGGGGAGAGGGAATGTTGGGAGAGAGAGTGGAGAGTGTTGGGGAGAGGATGCTTTGGGGAGAGGGAGCGGAGAGTGTTGGGGAGAGGATGTTTTGGGGAGAGGGAGTGTTGGGGAGAGGGAGCGGAGAGTGTTGGGGAGAGGATGTTTTGGGGAGAGGGAGTGTTGGGAGATGATGTGTTGGGAGAGAGAGTGGAGAGTGTTGGGAGAGAGAGTGGAGAGTGTTGGGGAGAGGATGTTTTGGGGAGAGAGTGGAGAGTGTTGGGGAGAGGATGTTTTGGGGAGAGGGAGTGTTGGGAGAGAGAGTGGAGAGTGTTGGGGAGAGAGAGTGGAGAGTGTTGGGGAGAGGATGCTTTGGGGAGAGGGAGCGGAGAGTGTTGGGGAGAGGATGTTTTGGGGAAAGGGAGTGTTGGGAGAGAGAGTGGAGAGTGTTGGGGAGAGGATGTTTTGGGGAGAGGGAGCGGAGAGTGTTGGGGAGAGGATGTTTTGGGGAGAGGGAGTGTTGGGGAGAGGAAGTGTTGGGAGAGAGAGTGGAGAGTGTTGGGGAGAGGATGTTTTGGGGAGAGGGAGTGTTGGGGAGAGGATGTTTTGGGGAGAGGGAGTGTTGGGGAGAGAGTGGAGAGTGTTGGGAGAGGATGTTTTGGGGAGAGGGAGTGTTGGGGAGAGGATGTTTTGGGGAGAGGATGTTTTGGGGAGAGAGTGGAGAGTGTTGGGGAGAGGATGTTTTGGGGAGAGGGAATGTTGGGAGAGAGAGTGGAGAGTGTTGGGGAGAGGATGTTTTGGGGAGAGGGAGCGGAGAGTGTTGGGGAGAGGATGCTTTGGGGAGAGGGAGTGTTGGGGAGAGGAAGTGTTGAGAGGATGTTTTGGGGAGAGGGAGTGTTGGGGAGAGGGAGTGTTGGGGAGAGGATGCTTTGGGGAGAGGGAGTGTTGGGGAGAGGGAGTGTTGGGGAGAGGAAGTGTTGGGGAGAGGATGCTTTGGGGAGAGGGAGCGGAGAGTGTTGGGGAGAGGATGTTTTGGGGAGAGGGAATGTTGGGAGAGAGAGTGGAGAGTGTTGGGGAGAGAGAGTGGAGAGTGTGGGGGAGAGGATGCTTTTGGGAGAGGGAGCGGAGAGTGTTGGGGAGAGGATGTTTTGGGGAGAGGGAGTGTTGGGGAGAGGGAGTGTTGGGGAGAGAGAGTTTTGGGGAGAGGGAGTGTTGAGAGGATGTTACAGTCTCGGAGAGGAAGGGACAGATGGCTGGGGTCTGACAGCAGACAGGGTGCTGATCATTGGCACATTCGCTAAGGCTGATTTGCATATGTTTTTGTGCTATAAATTATTCAGCCATCTGGCGAGTTTTGAACTTTAGTCCCACCTTTTAAACTGAGATGTACCACACGTTTGAGAAGTATTAAGATGGCCTTTGTTCAAACTCCTTTTTTTCATTTTCATCTAACACAAGATCAGAATATAAACACTGTGTGAGAATATTCCGACTGTATTTTCCCCTCAATTAAGACGAAATAAGGGTGGACATTGGAACAGAACTGCCTGCTTTGAGTGGGCAAGATGCCAGTCATTGGCTTTGTATGTGTAATATTTCAACAAGACATTTTACCCATCACATAAAATGGAGTCAATATCAGTCTATTTCATATAAATAATTTACAGCACAATCCTGAGTTTTGATATGGCATGTAAGTGAAATAATAATAATAATAATAATAATAATAATAATAATAATAATAAAGTCAATTTTCAAGTCAAGTTTAATAATAAATTAAAATATCAAACAGAACATAAAAAGTAAAGCCACTAGCTCACTAGCTCATTGATTTCTGTGCACAGAAAGTGGAGGAAAATGATTTACAATCGTATAAGTTTTTGGCACGATTACAGAAGTGCACATCACCTCAGTGTATGTGATCTGGGGGGTCTGTCACTTTGGCCATCGTTACAGGGGCTGGATTCAGTCTGTCCTCAGAACCCCCCCCTCCTGAGCCTGTAGTCTCCAGATGAATGAACGCACGGGAGGAAGTAGCCGTCGTAGCCCCTCGGCTTCAGCTCTCACGAGCACCTAAACGTGACATCGGCTGTCACAATAATTACAGGCGAAACTGACGACAGCGTCATGGCAACTGACATGAACCGACATCCTCGCTTACGTCATGTTGTGACAGCTGTTATGGCATGTGTAGGGCTGTGTCAAGTGAGCCTTATGTCGAAGGGTCGCAAGAAAAAAAGTGTTCCAGAAATGTCTCTGTCACGTATACAACATCGTGTTTTGACACTTTGAGGAAATTTATGTACAAATATGCTTGAAAAATATGTGCTAATAACTGTGATACTATTCATTGACAGCACAGCAGAGTAATCATTGGCTTAAGATATGACAATCAGTCAGCTTGGGGTGGAACATACAGACTGTAAAATGTGGGCTCAATTAAGATGGAGAATCAGTGGGTGTTAGGAGAAAAAAGGGTAATGTTTGGGATGGTTTTGTTTGGTCGGTCCTGCATTGCAAGTTTAGAGTGATATACAAATCCTATTTAGCCTAGATGAAAACAAAAACAAAAACAAAATGCTATTTAATAAATATTGAAATAAAATGTTAGCAAAATCTGTTCCACAATTATGAACGATTTTGCCTGGAGACGATGAGCTGCTCCGTGTTATTTCTGCAGGGTTTTTTTTAGGCGTTTTAAAAAGTATTCTCTCTACAAGCAAACAGACCAGAGTAAATTAATCAGATGCTGAAATTAATTAAAGTTGAAGCTAATTGAGTAATTAGTCAACCCTTCAATGGGAATCCTTATTTATTTTGCTGCTTATCGTTAAAGGGAGGGTAGAGAGCTTCCGATAGGGTTTCAATCTTTTTTTTCTCCAGTTATCTTTTAAAGACAGAGAGATGCCAAACTGCCAAAAATAACAGACACAGCAAATGCAATAAACACGATGAAGAAGCGTGCAGTTTTTGTAATTTGAAAAAGGCGCTCAGGTGTGAAAGAATCAAAAGCCCAGGGTTTGTGGAAAATCACCGCAGATATCAGTCCTAATGTGGTGGAACAACATGAGAAGTTTTGCGTCGGATTGATTAATATGCCATTAGTGCTTTATCTCTGCCATTTCTTTTTTTTTTTTTTTTTTTTCGGTGCCACTGTACGAATTAGTCGAGCTTAAAATTATCTTTCTATTTGCAAATTCTAGACGGCAGGCCTCATTTCTGCGGCGGAATTGAAGTTTGGAAATTAAAATGGGGTGCAGAGGAAGACGGCTTTCATTATCGCTGGGAGAAGCCGGCGTTCATATTGCTGGGGTTTTGGCAAACAGTGCATTATAAGTTCCAGGATGTAGATGCATTACGGCCGCTCGTAATTCCCCGAACACCACAGCGAACGAGCCGTCTTGAGGAATTAGCATTCCCAGGGCGGAAGCGCATTCCCGGACGGATATATCTGTTTCCGATTTTCATACGGGAAAACCCGAGCTCAATTAAGTACATACAATTTAGAATTGACATTTTAATCATTTGACAGACGCTGTTAATCAAAAAGGACTTGCAAAAGTGCATTACATGTGACAAGAAAGCACTACTATAACTTCATATTTCTCAATCATACTGTATGTAATGTGTATGTAATGTGTATGTGTTACAATAGTATAATTACATTCTAAAATATAACCACCATCTCACCCCTCTCTCTTATCCTGTCTCTCTCATTCTCTCTCTCTTTTCCCTCTCTCTTTCTCTCTCACCCCTCTCTATCTATCTCCCCCTCTCTCTCTTTTCCCTCTCTCTCTTTCTCTCCCCCTCTCTCTCCCTCTCTCTCTTTCTCTCTCTCTTTCTCTCTCTCCCTCCCTCTCTCCCTCTCTCTCCCTCTCTCTCTCTCTCCCTCCCTCTCTCTCTCTCTCTCTCTCTCTCTCTCTCTCTCTCTCTCTCTCTCTCTGGGAGTTATTAGGGCTATACTAACAGCTGCTGGATGGTGAAAACAGCATGTTCTCAGTTTTTCCTGCCTTACATAATGTGATTCTGGTGTGACATCAATAAATCGCTAGAATGTGAAAACTGTTGAGATGAGACTCCGTGCAGAGTGTTATCATTACGCTGGGATTCTGTAGCGCGCTTGATTGTGCTATAAACTGCATCGGATACGGAAGAGCGTAGCAGAACATACTGTGTGGGGTTATTGCGGATTGTAAACTATATTACATTTGGTTTGACATTGAATTATTTCTGCTCCTGCTCCCAGATTGATGGAAGATTCTAGCGTCTGGCGCACACATAATTTCTGAGGCCAGTTTGCCTGTTGAGCCGTGAGAGGTCTTATGTAGATGTGGTAGAACTGAAGCGGAGGTTGTTTACGTCTGAGTGGTGTTAATAGACATGTATAGCTTGTTAATTGTAGGCTATAATCACTGTTCATATGTTACACATGCACAAACACACTTCTGCATTTGCACAGACACGTACATACATAATAATTACTGCAATGTTATGAGTACTACTACTACTGATAATAATAATAATAATAATAATAATAATAATAATAATAATGATAAGAAGAAGAAGAAAGAACCAATATTAAAATGTTCTGCTGTTATTCATTCCAATATTTCTTATTATTATTTCTTATTCTATAATTGCTGTAAATCATTTTCGATGCTCCCTTTTTGTCCTTAAAATAATTTGTATTTTATTTGAATTTAAAAAAATGTATTATTATTCTTTTTTTTAAAACACTGTGTTGCCAGCTTCCATGTTCTTCCAGGGTACTCAAAACTCACAGAGGGAGGCAATGATTCTTATTCGGCCATTTTAAACTGAGAGATGATTAGGTTGCCAGATTGAGATAAATCCGTTTGGGAACTTTCCCAGGGTTGCCAGCACACTGGAGAATCCCCCCAGTGTCATACAGTGTTTATTGGTCACGGTGAGCGGGGTCCTCGTCAGCGAGATGTCACTTAAACCGCCTGGCCCTCCGGTCCGGACCTGCCACCTGACACGGCGACTCAGTCGTGCGTTTCGCCGTTAGCACGTTAGCGGCTAGCGCCTGACACGGAGGCGTTCCGCTGCCACTCTCCACCCGACGCCGGCGGAGAGGGTGACGGCAAGGACAAAAGGCGGAGAAAATGATGAAAAGGCTCTTTTAAAAGGAGAGGTGAGAGACCGTGTGAGTCTGTGAATTTTCCTGCCAAACCCAAGTGAAATAGGTGTGTCAGACTCAGCAAGCTTTTTATAACGGTTTTGATTTTCTGCCGCGGCTTAAAAACTGTTGACATTTAATTATAGTTTCACGGGAGTGCCTATTGTCTTCCGTTCTTTCTCCAAGTACCTCCATTCTCTCCCTCCTGCTCCCCCTCTCTCTTTCTTTCCTGCTCATCATCTCTCTCTCTCCCCCCCCTCTCTCTCTCTCTCTCTCTCTCTCTCTCTCTCTCGGTGTGTGTTCGCAGTAAGAGTAAACAGAAGTTGCTCTTTTTTTTTCCGGTTTTAAAGTAAGAAACACCAAAGCAGAGCTTTTTGCCCCTGGGTTATTGCAATTATAAGGCACATTAAATGATAATGCGAACAACGGGTTGTTTTCAATTGATTTATCCCTCACTCGCCGTGAATTGTGGGAGGCTCTTCTTCTTCTGCTGATGCAGCAGGTTTGCAGGGGAGCGAGGGAGAGAGAGGGAGAGAGAAGGAGGGAGAGAGAGGGAGAGAGAGGGAGGGGGAGAGAGAGGGAGGGAGAGAGAGGGAGAGAGAGAGAGAGAGGGAGAGAGAGGGAGAGAGAGGGAGAGAGGGAGAGAGAGGGAGAGAGAGGGAGGGAGAGGGAGAGAGGGAGAGAGAGGGAGAGAGAGGGAGGGAGCGGAGTGCGTTAAAGCGGATCTGCACAATCTCCAGTGGCGGTAATGAGCAGTGCTGTAATACGCCGAGAGATGAAACCCGCCGACGGCTTCTGGAAAGTTCCGCAGAACCAAAGATCCTTTCTGACGACTGCGAGGCCTTGCTTTATTTATTCATTTATTTTTGTGCGTTTTAGAAAAAAAAAATAATTTACATTATTGGCATTTGGCAGGCGCTCTTATCCAGATTTAGACTAAGCAGGAGACAATCCTCCCCTGGAGCAATGCAGGGTTAAGGGCCTTGCTCAAGGGCCCAATGGCTGTGTGGATCTTATTGTGGCCACACTGGGATTAGAACCAGCGACCTTGCGTGATCCCAGTCATTTACATTAACCACTACGCTACAGGCCGCCCTTAATAAACTCCCTCACATTGTTTCACCCCTTTGAACGGCGCATGTTATTAGGGCTGGGGCTGTGAGGCTCAATGAGGTGGAGCAGCAGAGGTTACGGTTAGGGTTCGGCTTAAGATGTGACGCTAACGGTATCGATTCAGCAGAAAGACACCGAAACGTTTTGGAGGCACGCGTTCGCCTCGGTTTCGTTTGGGGAATTCGAACGTACTGTTAACTTCAAGCGCTGCGGGCGGACATTCAGATTTGGGAACACAGAGGCGGATTTCAGCGGTCAGAACATTGGGTCACCTGTCGTCGAATTAGCGTGAGACCAGGCTCGGTAAACACGGAGCTTAAACCTGAGGAGAACCCATCTGACAGGCGCATAACGGACTTTGTCGATAAACAAATCATCCAGCTCAAACATTTCCCCCCCCGCCCTCTTATCAGACGTGTCGTCGAACAGCATGGCGAAGATCGACACGTTATTCCACCGTGTCCCTCATACCAGCTACGCCACATCACAACTGTGCAACATCTGCAAGGGAACTGCTGTCTCGTTAAAAACGGTTCCTCTTGCGGGTTTCACTTTGATATTCCATTTTCCACGGATGACGTCGATGCCAGACATCTGAGAATTAAATTCTGGCTTTGTCGGGTTTGTGAAATGGCGTTCCTTAAAAGGGAGCAAATGGACTAAACTCTAAACAGGGTATTGTTGGGGGGAAGATTAAAAAGGCCGGGATTAGTTTCTTCCTCTCACTTCTGCAGGGGACTCGTGTCATGTTTGGTTCAGCTGGTGAAGTGACGCTAACACGTTTCATAAGGTTTTCACCGAGAAATATTTACCATGAGCGACTGAACCCTGCAAGAGACCCCTCCCCCTTCCCCTGCTCACACGGAAACGGAAAGATGAGGATTATTATTTTATTATTATTCTGTCTAATACATCATTGTCATTATTATGTGTGTACACGTCGTGTTTATACAGAAGTGTGTGTGTGTGTGTGTGTTATTGTACGTTATAACATACAATTAATGCATATTACATTGACAGCTATTTATTTATTCATATATATACCTATAACTATTTATTTTTTATTATTATTATTATTGACCTAATACTCGACTTGACTAGGACCCGGAAGGTTGGTGGTTCAAGCCCCGCGAAATAAGAGATGATTGTATTATTTTACATCCTTATGGGCAACCAAAAATAAAATAAAATAAATAAATGTCATAAAATCAGGCGTGTGTAAAAAGTAAGGAAGCAACTCATCCAAACTCCGGCTTGCAGGTGGACCGTATGGTTTCCTT
>NC_083760.1:3232989-3235489 GCF_963514075.1 Conger conger | reverse complement strand
TCAATTAATGCCAAGTAACAACGAAAGCCAGCACACCCTGCGGCTCTCCAGGACCAGGGTTGCCGACCCCTGAACAAGGCCATGAATCCTGAATTGCACCTACTTTTACCAATAAACTGTAAGTTGCTTTGGATAAAAGTGTCAGCAAAATAGCTGTAATGTTATACATTAAATTAACAATTCATATTTCAAAAATTGAAATGAGTTTGTTTGAAAAAGATTTTGTTTTTGGAAGGACGGAAACATCACTCTCTGTGTGCACCAGTTTGATCCATCCCAGGTTTTACCACCTGCCCCGCTGATTGATTCTCACGGCTTCTTATAAGACCTGGACCGGCTCAAATCGAGCCTTTGCTCCTGATCCACTTGACAATTACAGCATTTAAAAAAAAATAAAAAAAAAATCCCAGAAAACAGTAAAAGCCAACAACAGTACAATAAGACTATAAATCAAATCAACAATAAAACTATAAAACTGACAGAGCAAAACTGAGCAAATGAGATGAGATATAGCAGGCCTCCCAGGCCATGTTTGGAGGAATCACGCACAGTAAAATTTTAAGTGCTAAATCAACGCTGATGGAATATACTTTACTCTGACTGAGTGCATTGATCCCTCTGGCGCTTATCTAAACTGTGCTGTAGTTAAACACACGCCGAACATCTCGGGGGTGACGAGGAACCGGGGCTTATCCTGAACTATCCTGCCTTCCTTCTCCTCGACGGGCGACGGGAAAAGAAGCGGGAGAGCGGGAGAGGCTGGGGGCTGGGGGGCGGTGGAGGAGGAGCAGCGCCTCCATTTTGAGGCGGTTCACGTTCATTTTCGTCAACGCGGCGCGTCAGAGACGTGGAAGGGCCGACTGGGGGGCCACGGGGGACGGAGTCAGCGTTTAACGCCTCGCTGTGTTCAGAGCAGGTGTTGGGGAAACATGTGAACAGCCTGGAGGGTCCTGCCTTCTGTTTAAATGCTTGGATATGCGTGAGAAGTCTTAATGACCAATAATGACCATCATTATATTCATATATATATATATATACTGTTTTTGTCATTGCATTAAAAACAGCGAAATGTAAAAAAAAAATAATTTGAGTTTTTTTGCGAAAGACTGGGTGGAGTGAGATTATTCTCTGGGTGCAGATTGGTGTGTGTTTGTGTTTGTGTGTGTGTGTGTGTGTACTGTATGTGTGTGTTTGTGTGTGTGTGTGTGTGCGTACTGTATGTGTGTGTGTGTGTGTGTACTGTATGTGTGTGTTTGTGTGTGTGTATGTGTGTGTGTGTGTGTGCGTACTGTATGTGTGTGTGTGTGTGTACTGTATGTGTGTGTTTGTGTGTGTGTGTGTGTGTGTGTGTGTGCGTACTGTATGTGTGTGTTTGTGTGTGTGTATGTGTGTACGTGTGTTTGTGTGCATGTGTACGTGTGTGCATGTGTGTGTACGTGTGTGTGTGTGAGTGTGTGCGCGTATGTACAGTGTACACATGTGTGAATAAAGTGAATCACGTGTGTGAATAAAGTTCAGAGTGAATCACATGTGTGTGAATCACGTGTGTGAATAAAGTTCAGAGTGAATCACGTGTGTGAATACAGAGTGAATCACATGTGTGAATAAAGTTCAGAGTGAATCACATGTGTGTGAATACAGTGTGAATCACGTGTGTGAATAAAGAGTGAATCACGTGTGTTCACAGTGTGTGTACACATGTGTCAATACAGCACAGAGTGAATCACACGTGTGTAAATACAGAGTGAATCAGACCCGTGCTAAGAGGAGAGAGGACGCTCATCCTTGCAGGGGGGGGGGGGGACCCGGTGTCAGCGGCGCTGGGATCGGTGATGTACAGCTGCAGGTATCCACGCCTCGCTGCGTAATTAACTAACGAGCTGTCCGCTAACGAAGGGAGGGTCTGATGGGGAAGCGTGGCTTTGAGGGGCCCCTGGGCCTCACACTCCAGAGGGGCTGGTTAGGGCCGTGTGATGGATGGACTGGGCCTCTGTGTGAGCAGGTGGATGTCTGACACACACTGATGCACACACACTGACACACACACACGCTGATACACACACACACTGATACACACACACTGACACACACACTGACATACACACACGCTGATACAGAAACGCTAATACACACGCACTGACACACACACACTGACACACACACTGACACACACACACGCTGATACACACACACTAATACACACACACTGACACACACACACTGACACACACACTGACACACACACACACACACTGATACACACACACGCTGATACACACACACTGACACACACACTGACACACACACACGCTGATACACACACACACACTGACACACACACTGACACACACACATGCTGATACACACACACCCTAATACACACACACTGACATACACACACGCTGATACACACACACTGACACACACACGCTAATACACACACACTGACACACACACACGCTGAAACACACACACTGACACACACACACTGATATACACA
>NC_083760.1:3216129-3226129 GCF_963514075.1 Conger conger | reverse complement strand
TTATTAGTTTGTAGAATTCCTCTAAAACATGCTAATGTTGCAGCCTTATTAATGTGCTGGTGTACTCTCAACCAAGAGCTGACCATCTGCTTAGCCTGAGGGGAGGAGAGGGTTTGTGAGTGGGGGGGGGGGGGCGAGATTGACTTGTGTGGTAGCTTCTTTTGGAAACCCCCCCCCCCCCCATTTCCATTTCAGAAGCCTGGGGCTTGTAAGAATTTAGGATTTAGGGATGTTTCACAGTCTAATGCTGTTTCTCCTGTTAGAGAGAGAGAGAGAGTGAGAGAAAACATGAGAGAAGGAGAAATATAGAGAGTGAGTGAGAGAGAGCGGTATTGAAGAGAGAGAGTGTGTGAGAGAGAAAGGAGAAATGGAGAAAGTGAGAGAGAGAAGGAGAAAGGGAGAGAGTGAGAGAGTGAGAGAGAGAAGGAGAAATAGAGAGAGTGAGAGACAGAGAGAAGGAGAAAAGGAGAGAGTGAGAGAGAGAGAGAAGGAGAAATAGAGAGAGTGAGAGACAGAGAGAAGGAGAAAGGGAGAGAGTGAGAGAGCGAGAGAGAGAAGGAGAAATAGAGAGTGAGAGAGAGAGCGGTCTTGAAGAGTCTATTTCAGCGGCGTTTGGGGGGCTTTCTTTCAGTCAGAGATGTAATTTAATTGATTCCCAGCGTCAGTGTATCTTTTCCTCAGTCACTCTTTGCAGTCAGAGACTTATTAGCATTTAAATGGGAACAGATGTGGCTTGTGCCTCGGTAACACTCAAGGTAATATTTCAAATGTTTTGTGAGCTATGAGTGCTACGTGTCATTTCCTGTAGCGCTGAGCGGCTCTTCCCCACAACCTACCCAGGTCACTTCCCCCGAGGGCATGCCGGCCCACAATGCAATGGGTCTTAATTTTGAGTAACACCTTGGACCAAAAATACTTTGACTTCTCTTTTTCCTGGAGGCCAGACTCGTTTTAAAATGATCTATGAGGGCCAAGCGCATCGCGCACGCTATTTATAAAGTGCTGCACGAATAACGTTGGCGGGATTTATTGCTCTTATATAGACACAGTAGAGCTTAATAAAATACGGCTAGTTTCGGGGGGAGAGCGGGTACTTATCAGTACGTGACGGGCGCTAACGGCTGGCTCGCGGCTACAGAAGGGCTCTCAGCTCGTCAGAACGCAGGCGCGTGAGACCCAACAGTGCTTTACTTACCCCGTCATCTGCATGAGAATCTCAGGTCCTTTACGAACGCGGAGTAGAGCGGTAGCCACACGCTCAGGAAAAAAAGGGGTTCCTCGGCTCGTCTCCACAAAGGAACCCTTTATGGTTCTTTATGGAACCCTCTTCTTTATGGAACCCTCTGTCACAAGGGTGTCATGTGTGACAGCTCCCAGACAAAGAAACATTTCGCCCAAGAAAGAACCCTTTAACCACACAGGGTTCCTCTCTGGAAGCACAGGGTTCTTCAGTGGAAGCGCAGGGTTCCTCTCTGGAAGCACAGGGTTCCTCTCTGGAAGCGCAGGGTTCTTCTCTGGAAGCACAGGGTTCTTCTCTGGAAGCACAGGGTTCCTCTCTGGAGGCACAGGGTTCTTTTCTGGAAGCGCAGGGTTCTTCAGTGGAAGCACAGGGTTCCTCTCTGGAAGCACAGGGTTCTTCTCTGGAAGCACAGGGTTCTTCTCTGGAAGCACAGGGTTCCTCTCTGGAGGCACAGGGTTCCTCTCTGGAAGCGCAGGGTTCTTCAGGGGAAGCACAGGGTTCCTCTCTGGAAGCACAGGGTTCCTCTCTGGAAGCACAGGGTTCTTCTCTGGAAGCGCAGGGTTCCTCTCTGGAAGCGCAGGGTTCCTCTCTGGAAGCACAGGGTTCTTCTCTGGAAGCGCAGGGTTCCTCTCTGGAAGCACAGGGTTCTTCTCTGGAAGCGCAGGGTTCTTCAGTGGAAGCGCAGGGTTCCTCTCTGGAAGTGCAGGGTTCTTCAGTGGAAGCGCAGGGTTCCTCTCTGGAAGCGCAGGGTTCCTCTCTGGAAGCACAGGGTTCTTTTGGAACCACTTTCTTTTCTGGACTCATGTCATCAACCATTGTGCGGCGCTCCCTAAAAATCTGGAATTACACCCTCATTTGTAACTTTTTTAACTTTTTTAGACCGCACATGTGTAAAGAATAGTGAATACAGCATTTTTGTGTGTAAGTTTGTTTTTGTTTTTTCAACAAAAAAGTTCTGGGTCGAATCCCAGCTGGAGTTTCCTCTGGGTGTTGTGGTGGCCCGATCGAGGATCAGTACACCACTGAAGGGGAGCGGGCTGTGCGACGGCGCCAGGAGCTGGGGAAAGTAATTCACGGGGAATATTTCCCGCGGACGTATTTAAGGGACCAGCACCTTGGAGAGAGCCACGCAGGAATATCAGCACCAAGGTTAGCAGCACCGGAACGCGTGCGGAATGCCCTCCACTAACCTCTCTAATCAACCAGGCCCAGCTGCACCGAGTTGGAGGGGAGATCAACACCCTACAAAAGGGCGAACTCGGGAGCAGAGCGGGGCTCAGGGGCGAACGAGAGGAGACACGCAGAGCCAGGGCGAGGGAAATTCACGTGAGCCCATCAATCCGGCTAGAAGCCAACTAACCTGTTCGTTTAAATTCTAGACGCCTAGGCGGGGGAAGAGGACTTCCGAGGCCGGGAAACCACGGGGAGTTAATGGCCCCACAGCGGACACAGACGGTGAACCCCGCCAAATGAAGTCCGCCTTTGTTTGCCGTTTACCGGTTTTTTGAAATCCCTAATTTTTTGAGCACTGACTTATTTTCTAGTTTTCCTTTTTTTTTCTTTTTGTGGCTTATTCCCGGGTTTTGAGAAGGGAATTTTTTTTTGTTTGTTCTGGACACTCAAGAAGTGCCCTGAAGGCATGAGCTCAAGGAAAAAAAAAATAATAATAATAAATTAATTTTTTTCACCAATTTTACTCCCTCTCTCCTCTCTCCCTCTCTCCCTCTCTTCCTCTCTCTGCATGTTCTCCCCGTGTCTGTGTGGGTTTCCTCCGGGTACTCCGGTTTCCTCCCTCAGTCCAAAGACATGCAGGTTAGGCTGATTGGAGAGTCTAAACTGTCCATAGGTATGAGTGTGTGTGTGTAGGTATGAGTGTGTGAGTGAATGGTGTGTGTGCCCTGCGATGGACTGGCGACCTGTCCAGGGTGTATTCCTGCCTCTCTCCCAGTGCATGCTGGGATTGGCTCCAGCCCCCCGTGACCCTAACCAGGAGTAAGGATCAATGGAAAAATGTCACGCATAACCCCATAATTTTGGCATGTGCCTTATTCCAGTCCAGTGGAAAGTGGAGGAGGTGGGGGATGGGAGGTGTGTGTGTGTGTGCGCTGCAGATTTCTAAAGGCCCAGTCAAACTGTGTCCTATTCTCCGCCCTGTGTCCCCAGGGGGCCCCCTGCCTCCGGTATGGTTTATGATGAACGCCGCGCGGTGACCAATGAGGATGCGGATATGAGCTGACGACGCCGGGCCCTGTTCGCGAGGCCCAGGGGCATTATGGGAGAGTCACGGGCCGCGAGGTCACGGATTTGTGGCGCTTTAATTTCGGGGCCATGAGTGGCTGTCAGACCCGCGTGCGGTAAATGATATTGAGCTCTGACAACACAATTAAGCCTGCGCGCTGTGTGTGTGTGGGTGTGAGAGTGTGTGTGTGTGAGTGTGTGTGTGTATGTGTGTGTGTGAGAGAGTGTGTGTGTGTGTGTGTGTGCGTATGTCTGTGTGTGAGAGCGTGTGTGTGAGTGAGTGTGTGACAGTGTGTGTGTGTGTGTGTGCGCGTGTGCGCGTGGGCGTGTGTCACTCTCAGCACCTCCCGTGTCCCACTGATGTCCTTCAGCCCGTCAGATGCTGGAGAACAAACCCCTATTTCAGATCTGTTTGAATTTACATGCAAATAGAGGTGTGTTTTTTCAATTATGTGGATGTGTGTGTGTGTGTGTGTGTGTGTGTGAGTATGTGTGCATACTATGTGCATGTGTGTGTTCATGTGTATGTGTGGATTACTTTATTATTAATCTTTATTTATGCAGGGTAGGTTGACTGAGCACACACGCTCTTTTGCATCAATGCCCTGTGTGTGTGTGTATGTGTGTGCACGCACGTACACAAGCATGAGTGTATGTTTTTATGTGTGTGTGTTTGTAAGTGTGTGTGTTTCTGTTTGTTTCACTTTCATTTTTGTATTTCATGTACAACAGGGACGATGCACGTTAATAGCATCACTGTAAATGCGCCAGAAAAGCCCGTTACCGGTCATTAACGTCATCTGGGAATGTTCAACCCATTTCACTTGGAATTCCCTCTCTGTTAAGGAGGTAGTGGATGTTTGGCATTCCCACTAAATTAAATTTTTGTGCGTGACTTTGAGGCATGCAGTATATTGCGTCCATGAAGACGTTGCAGTTCAGGCATCCAAACTGATGACGGTTGTTCGCTACAGAGAGGTCAGGCGGGAGGCTTCATTGTAACGGCTACGTATAAACGTATAAATGTCGCAACGCATTTAATCACGCCAACAGTTGCGCCAGGTTTGATACCGTCAAAGAGCAGTCGTCTCATTGGCTCAGGCGGTAAGAGCAGTCGTCTCATTGGCTCAGGCGGTAAGAGCAGTCGTCTCATTGGCTCAGGCAGTAAGAGCAGTCGTCTCATTGGCTCAGGCAGTAAGAGCAGTCGTCTCATTGGCTCAGGCAGTAAGAGCAGTCGTCTCATTGGCTCAGACAGTAAGAGCAGTCGTCTCATTGGCTCAGGCAGTAAGAGCAGTCGTCTCATTGGCTCAGGCGGTAAGAGCAGTCGTCTCATTGGCTCAGGCGGTAAGAGCAGTCGTCTCATTGGCTCAGGCAGTAAGAGCAGTCGTCTCATTGGCTCAGGCGGTAAGAGCAGTCGTCTCATTGGCTCAGGCGGTAAGAGCAGTCGTCTCATTGGCTCAGGCAGTAAGAGCAGTCGTCTCATTGGCTCAGGCAGTAAGAGCAGTCGTCTCATTGGCTCAGGCGGTAAGAGCAGTCGTCTCATTGGCTCAGGCAGTAAGAGCAGTCGTCTGGCAGTCGGAGGGTTGCCGGTTCGATCCCCCGCCCGGGCTGTGTCGAAGTGTCCCTGAGCAAGACACCTAACCCCCAAGTGCTCCAGACGAGCTGGTCGGTGCCTTGCACGGCAGCCAATCGCCGTCGGTGTGTGAGGGTGTGTATGAATGGGTGAATGAGAAGCATCAAGTGTACAGCGCTTTGAATAAAGGCGCAATATAAATGCCAATCATTTACCAAATAATAAATTGGCGGTAAATGAAACGGTGTAGTTGAGACGAAAGCAACACCCAATGT
Organism: Conger conger; assembly: GCF_963514075.1. Lineage (NCBI taxonomy): Eukaryota > Metazoa > Chordata > Actinopteri > Anguilliformes > Congridae > Conger > Conger conger. Next base: position 3,220,803 of record NC_083760.1, on the reverse strand, counting down.
GGGAAATCGTTTGTTTACACGCTATGTGTTGATTCCCCCCTAATTGGCATAGCTACAACCTCGGCGTGTGTAGGAACAGGCGAGTATTTCAGCCCCAGATCAGACGGGGATAAATTGTCTGGGTGCGGCGCATGGACGTAAATGAAATCAGGCAGTTTTTTGACCGTACTCACTTTAGGCAAGACCGAATATGCCTGGTAATTTCATCCACATCAAATTACCCTACTCAAGTTCTACAGCTCATCATCCCCACAGCGAGCGTTTCTATTGCAGGGACGCCGTGATGATAAACTTCAAATTGCTCTCTTGTTTTTGGCATAGATCAACCCCTCGCCTGTTTGAATAGGAATAGATTGCGCTCTGATTATTTCAATAATACATGAGGAAGCTAATGAACATATTCAGAATCTGGCACGTAACCCAAGTGCACGCCGGCGAGATGTTGATTAAAGCTGTTCTGTTTGGCATTTGGATAATGAACAAACACTGCCGAGGAATAGCAGCATTAACCTTTAGCGCGAGTCACAACGACTCTGTTTTAATTCCTTTTTCACAATCGCAGAGTTTGTAAAAGGGTGTCAATTTCTCGTCGGTGAGTTCTCTCCGTTACGCCCCGGAGAAGGGGGGGGGGGTGGGAAAGCGACGGTTGCCCTTGGGTCTCTTCGCCGTTCGGAGGAATGTGTCACTTATCTCCGCTAGAGTCACCTTTGCGCTCCGCGACGACGCTTTCAAATATCCCATTCATTATCCCCGGCGGTTTATTCAGCCGCGGTGAACGCTTCTGCCTCTGTGGAGGAGGCCTGGAGGGGGGAGGTATTTATATTTGGGGTGGGGGGGGGGGGGGGAGTGATTTGAAATGATTAGAATGCATTTGTCTCCCTCGTCGCCCCGAATGCGAAGCCCGCTGCCCTCCGTCCGTCAGATCCGCCCGCGCCACGGACAGCTCCCTCGGCTGCGGCCGCGTCTTATCTCACCGTCTCTAATCAGCTCCTCTAAAGATGCATAAACACTTTCTCATCTCTCTATCTCTCGCTCTCTCTTTATCTCTCTCAGTCTCCGTACATCTGTCCTCTGTTGAGATACTGTTTTTAATGCGATAGTATCAGCCTAAATGTGTAGCTCTGACTAATAACCTGCACTGACACACACGCTTACTATGTGCATATATTTAGTGCATACATAGATACTCTCTCATACATACAAGGATTACATTGTATCCATAAGGTCGTTGCATCTTTATGCATAATAATAGTAATAATAATAATAATAATAATACTCATCATCATCATCATCATCATCATCATCAAATGAATGAATTAAGATAATGAAACAGCAGGAACAGCAGTAATAAGACTGCGGTACGGCTCATGTTTCGGGCCAGCACCATGTTGTGTACAGAAAGCTCAGAGGAAGCCTGCAGAGCCCGGCGCATCCTCCCGTTCCTCCTGCGCTCTGAGATCAGCGGGGCTGGCCCCGCTGCACTATCAGCACCAGGCAGGCCGCACGGCCCACTGACCCGGGATCAGCGTGAGGCTGCGGGACAAAGGGGTCGCGGGGTTCAGTCCCGGGCGAGGCGCAGCCGACGCACCGCGGGGACGAACAGCGCACGCTCTTCAGAGGAGAGCCACGGTGATAACACGCGAAGCGCTGTGAGCCGACCCAAATACCCGCACCGGCCGGGGAGGGACGGGCAGGGTGGAGAGGAGAGGAGACAGGAGAGAGCAGAGGAGAGGAGGGGAGAGGAGGAGAGAGGAGGAGAGGAGAGGAGGAGAGAGGAGGGGAGAGGAGGGGAGAGGAGGAGAGAGGAGAGGAGAGGAGGAGAGAGGAGAGGAGAGGAGGGGAGGGGAGAGGAGAGGAGGAGCGAGGAGAGGAGAGGAGAGGAAGAGAGAGGAGAGGAGAGGAGGAGAGAGGAGAGGAGGGGAGAGGAGGAGAGAGGAGAGAGGAGAGGAAGAGAGAGGAGAGGAGGGGAGAGGAGAGGAGAGAGGAGGGGAGAGGAGAGGAGAGAGGAGAGGAGAGGAGAGGAGAGGAGAGGAGGGGAGAGGAGAGGAGGAGAGGAGGGGAGAGGAGGGGAGAGGAGAGGAGAGAGGAGAGGAGAGGAGAGGAGGGGAGAGGAGAGAGGAGAGGAGGAGAGGAGGGGGGAGGAGGAGAGAGGAGGGGAGGAGAGGAGAGGAGAGGAGAGCATCTGGAAGGATTGTAGAAAGGTGCTCCTCATTTTCCATTCTGTTTGTTCAAAGCACTTCAAATACTCAACACGCTTCAAATACTCAACGCGCTTCAAATACTCAACACGCTTCAAATACCCAACACGCTTCAAGGGGGAGATTGTCCCCTGCTCAGTCTAATCAACTGTAAGTCGCTTTGGATAAAAGCATCAGCGAAGTACCGAATTATTATTATTATTAATTATTAGACGTAAGGTATATGAGCCCCATTCAGAACACGCAGAGGCCGGTTCCTCTGTTTCTCTGTGTCTCTCCTTCTCTGACATTGGCTCTGCGTGTTGCAGGGTGGATATGTATATTAACAGCTGAAGTGAAAATTGCCTGGGGGAGAGGTTCTCTTTTTAAACCGGCCAGCTCTACAGGTGTTTAACCGAGATATTATTCTCCCCGACAGAGCGAGCTCTGTGCCCATCTCACTTTTATTCTCCAGGTGATGTATCACAGACACCTGCAGTACTAAAGGCTGGGAGAAACATTTGTCTTAATTATACGGGGGGGGGCGAGGGGGAACCTTAACATTTATGGACTTGGAGTGCTTCTGCTACGCCTGCAGAAAAAAGATTCTGAAAGGAACCCTCTGATTCCATAGAAGAACCCTAACTAGTCAAAGGGTTCTTTGTCAGGCAAGGTGGTTCTTTGTCTGGAAGCTTTGGCACCTATGATAGAGTGTTCTGTTAAAAACTAAAAAGGGTTCCTCTATGGCAGTAAATCTGTCCCCGGTTTTCTTTTCTGCCAGGTAATTAGCTGAACAATTAGTGCTCCTGATTGGCCAGACCCCCAGGTAAAGGTGGATAATCAGCAGTCCTCTGTGATGATCCTCGCTCTATGGACAGGAGCCAAGGAACCCTTTCAGAACCCTTTCTGAGCGTGCAGGCTAGAGATGTGTTTGAGAAAGGTGAGCTGTGTGGTGCCACAGGCAGTGCGGTGTGGCAGCCATATTGCTGATTGAGAAGAGCACGAGGCGGGTAAATTAGGGGCAGAAAGTCTCCACCAGCCTGTGCCAACTGCTCCATCTACCTTCATTCAGGAGAATTTAAATACGTCCCGTAATCCATCTTATCTCCCCATCTATCTTCCTCCCTCTCTCTTTCTCTCTGCCTCACTCTCTCTGTCACTCTCTCTCCCTCCCCCTCTCTCTCCCCCTCTCTCTCTCTCTCTTTGGCTTGTCTCCATAGGGGAACCATTTTCATTTCTTTATGGAACCCTCTGTCGTAGGTGTGAAGTGTGAAAGCTCCCAGGCAAAGAACCAATTTTACCCCGACAAAGGACCCTCAAACTAGATGGGATTCTTCTCAGGAATCACAGGTTCCTATTTAGTTTGTAGTTACCCAGACAAATGGGCGGAGAGATAAATGGATAAAGCCCTTCCCCCTGCGATGGCTCCTCCCACATCAAGCTCCGCCCACACTCCGCTCCACCTCTTCCCTGTCGCTCAGCAGTAAAGAAGGAATAATCTCAGGAATACTAATCAGGAACAATCCTCCCCGTCGAAAAGTGATTCCTCCTCAGGTTTTTCGGCCTCTCCTGAGTGCCTGGCCTGTTTTTTCATTTCTAACGCTGACTCTCCGGGTCTGGCCAGGAGAGAGGGGCTGCAATTTGAGCTGTGATTGCGCGCGAGACTCTCGGCCAAACGCCTCTTACCGCTTCGCGCCGGGCTGATATCGCGCGTCCTCCGCCGAAAGAGCCCCGGCCCTGTCGCCACGGCATCCGCCACTCGCCCTCCTGCAGTGACCCATCGACAGACACGAATGCACACTTTTCCGCGCTGGAGCGGTGATGTAATCCAGCCAGACCCGGGTCAAATACAATTGTCTTGCATTCAAACACGGTGCTGCGCTCGACCGATCGTGCCTGGCGCAGCTGAGCCAAACAGGAGGACCGGAAGTGCGGGGTTTGCACACAAAATGGGGCCATATACCTGCACTGGGCTCAGATAAAGCACAAAATGGCGGCCATATACCTGCACTGGGCTCAGATAAAGCACAAAATGGCGGCCATATACCTGTACTGGGCTCAGATAAAGCACAAAATGGCAGCCATATACCTGCACTGGGCTCAGATAAAGCACAAAATGGCAGCCATATACCTGCAACTGGGCTCAGATAAAGTGGAAAATGGCTGCCATAGGCCTCTACTGGGCTCAGATAAAGAGCAGGGATGCGTCCCAATACTCAACAAAAACTATTTCCTGGAAGTGGAAGTGGAGGATATCTTTTCTAGAGAATTGGGACGCACCCCCGGTGTCCTCCCTGCCAGAGGTTGCTGGTTCAAACCCCAGGTGGGACACAGCCATTGTACCCGGGACAAGAGGGACCGGCCCCCGAACAGCGTCAGCAGATAACCGGCAGCCCTGTCCTCCGGCGCTAACGCGGAGCGTTTAAAAAACGCACGGCGCGTAAATCACTCTGGATTGGCGCGTCAGCGTTAAGTAAATAACCGTGAGTGCAGGAGA
>NC_083760.1:3193629-3211129 GCF_963514075.1 Conger conger | reverse complement strand
GTGTGTGTGAGTGTGTGTGTGTATGTGTGTGTGTGTGAGTGTGTGTGTCCACAGACAAGCGGTTAGGGGTCTGCAACTGACAGGAATGTCAAAATAGCGGGCAAAGAAACTCGCGAGATATTGCTCCGTGTCAGCAATAATAGGTAGCTGCTATATTTGGAGGCGGCGCTGCTACCTGGACCCCTAATGAACCCGCAAGTACACATGTCATTATTCTGCGCTGTGTGTCTGTAGTGTTCATGTCCTTTATTGTCACTGTGGTATTTGGACATGAGTAAAAGCGTTAAACTGTGTACACGTTTCTGTGCGGGCTTGTGAGTGCGTGTGCTTGCGTGAGTGGATGAGTGTGTGCGTGTGTGTTTGGTTTCTCTTCCTTGTTATGACTTTCCAGCCTGTGTATAGTGGTGAAAAACACTGACACAGGTACAGGAGAATTCTCTTTCTGGATTTCATGTCATGGAAGTATGACTTCCGGACTGTTTTAACCCGTTCCTTTTAAATATAATTCATTATATTTAATTGTAGCTAAATGTTTCGATGGGCACATGGATGAAACATATGTCACTATGAGCTAATCTGTAAGTGAACTGCAGTAGTGCAGAAAAGAATTATTAAGAGTTCATTATTAGTTAATTAGTTAATTGGGCCAGGGGTAATTGCTGGAAAGTGAATCCTTTACATCCACACCCCTCCAGGGTTGGAATCAGACACAATCTCTCTTCAGGCTTATGTTTGTTCAGTACTAGATTACTGCTCCTGTTGTCCTTCACACACTCCCCCTCCCCCTGTGTGTGTGTGTGTGTGTGTGTGTGTTTGTGAGAGTGTGTGGGCATGTGAGTGTGTGTGTGTGTGTGTGTGTGTGTGTGTGTGTGTGTGTGTGTGAGAGAGAGTGTGTGTGAGTGTATGTGTGTGAGAGTGTGTGAGTGTGTGAGTGTGTGTGTGTGTGTGTGTGTGTGTGTGTGTGTGAGAGAGAGAGTGTGTGTGAGTGTGTGTGCGAGAGTGTGTGTGTGCGTGTGTGTGTGTGTGTGTGTGTGTGTGTGTGTGTGTGTGTGTGTGTGTGTGACAGAATCCAGTCAAGCCACAATGTCTGCTGGTTTAATGTTAGCACCAGTGCTTAATGTAAGTCTGGTTAAGGTTAAGGAATCCACACACCTTGTTGTCAGGGCCCTGAAAGGAACATGTGCAGAGTTCCACACCCCTGCTCTAGAGTCAAGTAACATGTTCCTTCACTTTTATTCACAGCTAAATATGCTTTTCTCTCTCACGAACACGGTTCATGTGATTTCACCATGTTGACCAAAGCCAAACAGGTTTTTATAAAGGGTGGAATTTAACGGCAGTCAATAGTTACCACCTCTCAAGGAGGTTTCGCTTTTCATTTATTTTGCTGTAAAATAATGTTGTCTCTAATCGTGTTAAGGGTTCCCAAATGTGTTAAATTTCAAACTAATTCTAGCACATTACTGTGTCCTCCTTAAACCTTTTATGGTCTTTGTGATGTCATTGTCATAAGTCACAGCTAATTGAGTTAAAATAAGGACTACCTGTCTTCCATTTTGAGGCAGAAGCAGCTTTGTGGTCGTAATTCAGGTGAAGGTTGAGTTTTGTTTGGTTTTGTTCCGTATGCTGTTCTTAATTTAAATTCTGTATCTTTGGTGTTTTCATTTCTTCGGCGTATATAGAAAATGCAGGGTGGCCTGTAGCATAGTGGTTAAGGTACATGACTGGGACCCGCAAGGTCGGTGGTTCGAATCCCAGTGCAGCCACAATAAGACCCGCACAGCCGTTGGGCCCTTGAGCAAGGCCCTTAACCCTGCATTGCTCCAGGGGAGGATTGTCTCCTGCTTAGTCTAATCAACTGTACGTCACTCTGGATAAGAGCGTCTGCCAATAATGCCAAAAATGCATGAAATGAAATGCCATATTTTTGAACCAGCAACCTTCTGGGTCTCATTCACACTGCTACATAGAGGCAGAACTACCTGACGTGCTCTCGTGAAGGCGCACAGCGTGGCAAAGCAGTTGTGAAATGAGATGACAGGCGTGTGACACAGCGAAAGGCGTTAACAGCGAGTCATTCGCTGTGTCCTGACCTCATTAATCACGGGAACACTCCGCACCACCGCACGCCTGCAGGAAGGTCTCTCAGCCCAGCTCTGCTGCCTTTGGAGATCATTACTTTCCAATATTATGCCTGTTATATGTTGTTTTTGTCCGTGTGAGCTGATTTATTGTCCTGGTTGTGAAGCTGACACAAACTGCCCTTTTAGGGCTGGTTTCTGAAACAGAGATTAAGTTTATCCCGGATTAAGATGAGTTTTGTATGGGGGGGGGAATCCCCATTAAAAATAGAATTTCGTTTAGGACTAAGTTTAATCTGTGTCTGCAATACTGGCAAATAGCGTAATTATATTTAATCATCTTTGTTCGTTTCTATTTGAAGTACATCCTTACCTTTTGTGACAAGGACGTAACCAGCCAAAAAATATATATATTAATCAAGCAAATAAATTGAAGCTTTTATGTGGAAAGAGGGAGTTTATAAAACAATACACTTAAACACCCTTCTATTGAAGTCTGCAGGTTTAACTCCAGTCCTGGAGGGCCGCAGTGTCTGCAGGTTTAACTCTAGAACGGGAGTGTCTGGCTGGTTCGCACTGCAAATTGCAACTTGCCCCTGTGCACCATGGGAAATGTAGTTTCTGTCAGGAGTAAACCAGACAGGGTCTGAGAGAATCAGAAATGAAGAAAAAGGGGATCATCAGGTGCAGTAGTAATAGGTTTCTCAGCTCCCGCACTTGCAGAGAGACCCAAATTGAATTTGTTTTGTTTCATCGAGGTCCCTCCTTTCGTTATTTCTTTATTTCTTCCTTCACTCTCTCTCCCTCAGAGTGGGCATTGATCGCTGAGATGCTGGAGCCTCCCCCGGTTGTCCTCACGTACGCTGTCTGTGACTTGTGTCCACTGATGGGAAATCAATAGCAGTCTCCAGGTGAAATTAATGAAGGGAATGTGGATATCTCATCCCCCGAGCTTAAACTCAATCCCCCATAACTACTGTATATATATACAGTACATACCCACCGTCATCCACTAGCATACACACAACACACACACACACACACACACACACCCACACACATACCCACACACACACACACCCACACACGCACACACGCCCGCCCACACACACACACACACACACACACAGGAGTTATCTTCATACAGTTTCAGAATGTTGAACAGGCCACCTGATTGTCTGACAATCAGACAAAGAGACAGAGAGAGATAGAGAGAGAGAGAGAGAGAGACAGAGAGAGAGAGAGAGAGAGAGAGACAGACAGACAGACAGACAGAGAAAGAGAGAGACAGAGGGGAGAGAGACAGAGAGAGACAGACAGAGAGAGAGAGGGAGAGACAGAGAGAGAGGAAGAGAGAAACAGAAGGGGATGAAGGATAAGCAGGGACATGGTCACACCTGTTGAGAGAATAGACTTCAATTTGCGTGGGTTAAAAGGCCGCAGTCATGGGCTCTGTGCTGAGAATGCGTGAAAATCGGCCGTGTTTCTTCTCCAGGCGTGAAGAACGAGACTGCTCCCTCCCTCTCCACACACCTGTTCCTGATGAGAACTGATGACCAGGCGTATTACAGACAGACCACAGACCAGGCGTATTGCAGACAGAGACCACAGACCAGGTTTATTACAGACAGAGACCACAGACCAGGTTTATTACAGACAGAGACCACAGACGAGGCTTATTACAGACAGAGACCACAGACGAGGCTTATTACAGACAGAGACCACAGACCAGGCGTATTGCAGACAGAGACCACAGACCAGGTTTGTTACAGACAGACCACAGACCAGGCTTATTACAGACAGAGACCACAGACGAGGCTTATTACACACAGAGACCACAGACGAGGCTTATTACAGACAGAGACCACAGACCAGGCGTATTGCAGACAGAGACCACAGACCAGGTTTGTTACAGACAGACCACAGACCAGGTTTATTACAGACAGAGACCACAGACAGGCCGGGTGTGTTAACTCAGGCGGGCGTGAAGGCTCTCAGCTGGCAGAGAAACGTTTGATGCGAATAAAAGATCAAAATTACAACGGCTGCTCGTTCTGTTTCAGTGAAAAGATTTATCACTCTCCATATCTGCCGCCTGAGTACTGTGGCATCCTCACACGGATGCATGTCATATTTTGCGTGTTCTCTCCAGACTCCTGACCAACGTGCTGAAAAAGAAGGCTGAATATTGGTCTTTGGGAACATTTTGTTTAATTCTTGGATTTCACAATTATTCTGTTTTATTGTTTAAGGATTGCATGATTAGAACTGAGAACATCCTTAAAAGTCTATATTTAACCTACACGAATCCCTGTTAAAGGCATGTTGATTGAATATACGCCTAATCCTAGGATGAATGCTAACTGATTCATGCTGAAAGGGAGAGCGAGAGAGAGAGAGAGAGAGAGGGAGGGAGGGAGGGGGCGAAAGGGGGAGGGAGAGAAAAGGAGAATTTTCTCTAAAAGTTTTGAGTCCCACTTCCAAGAAGAACGACGGAAACTTCTTATCGCTGTTGACGAGGCTTGGCGCGCGGAAAAAAAAAGAGCAAATTCCCACATTAATTGGGTCACACCTGCTACACCGCCGCGCCGCGCAGGAATCCCATATTGCAGAGAGCAAGTGTTGGGCGAAGATAAGGGGCTGATTCCATGGAGCGGCCTTATCTGGGCCAGCAAGCACAGGGGAGATTGAATAATCTGGGAGGTGTGAGAGCAGGGGTTCAGGGATCTGTGGGCGCTTAAGAATCCTTCCACAGCACATTGTTCTCCCGACAATTCACACGCACAACACCGCCAGATATCTGCATAGGTGCCGCTCTCCAGCCAGGGTAAGGTGTGGGAGATCCACGAGGGACACCTTCCAATATGGCCGCAGCCTAGCGATAAAAAATAATAATAATAATGATTTTTAAACTTGGACTTTTATTTATGAAGGGGGAATTAATTATTATTTCTCCTGTATTCAGTATTCAGCTTTTCTTTTTCTTTTTTTGTAACACTTTACAATAAGATTACATGAATTGTCATGAACTAATGTAGTCAATCTGTACAGATTTGTTCATGTATTTGTACATTATTAATTAATTTCAGCAGCTGCATCAGTTCATAATGGAATGAATATTTAAAAAAAACAGTAAATGTCTTTGTTAAAGGTTATCTAATTATAGGTTTTTCCTAAGGCTCACAGGTGTACTGTATAAGTATTAACGTAACAAATATATCAGTTAGTAGTTAACCAATACATTCGGGAATGAAAAAACGAATTCATGCTTAATGTATTCGTACATTAATTAATTCATGTTAACAACTGCATGAGTTAATGCCGATTCCTGAACCTGATTGTGAGGTGTGATAAGTGTGAGAGAGTTTCTGTGTTGCGCCCACGCACCCTCAGCGCAGTATAAAAGCACAGTGGCCTTTTCTCTGAGAGCCATTCTCCGTGCTGAGGCTGCTGATTGCTGCGTTTGATCAGGGCTGAAAAAAGGGCCTTTTTCTCCCTCTCCTGGTGAATGAAATAAGCCGTTAATTTTCCCGCTTCTCTAATACGTCTGCTTACCCTCGTTGGCAGTTGTTTATAGTCAGAGGTTGCCCGCGGTTACTGAGTTATCGACCAGCTCTTGTGATGTATCACGCACGACACATTGACATGAGTGTCCTTGCTGAGGTTGAAACCCGTAGACCACACACAGTGCGCACGTCCCTAACCGATCCCAGACTCAAGCCAACGGCTCTGATGACTGGTTAAAATCCTTCGCCCCGGTTTGATTAGCCCGTGTATCCATATTTTAAATATAATGTCCGTCAATCAATCAATCAATCTTCATTGTCCCACCGGAGGACATTTTGTTTGTAGGCAGTGTTTAAAACATTTACCACAACTGCATTAAAACTGACAAGGGCAACCATAAAACAATAAAAAAAAATCTAAACAATGAAAGCCATCATTCAATAAATAATCCAGCGATGAAAGCACAATATATCATCAGAGGTGAAGTAAAGACAGCACATAAAACAGGCTGTAGCTTTCAACTCCTAACCCTTTTGCTCAACAGTGCAAATCCCTAACCGTGTGATTTTGAGCTCGAACCCTTAACTGCATATTCAGCAGTGCAAATAAGAACACGACTAGCACCCCCCAAAACAGGGCTTTACCCTCTCAGAAGCCCCTTACTATATGTAACTGTATACAGGTTGTGTCTGCAGCCATTTCTGTCAGCTGGAGGAAACCGAACAGACCGGGATAATGCTGTTTACGTTTCTCCGTCTCCGTTAACGCTGCATGTCGGAAATAATTAAGTGATTTATAAATTCATGAAGAAAAAAAAAAAAAAAGCAGTTTTACTGGGAGAGGATGAACACAAAAGGGACTTTAATGTGACAGAGGAAGCCGTGGCCTGCTAGCAGACAGCTGGGGGGCGGGGGGCGGGGGGCGGGCGGGAGGGGGGGAGAGCCCTGCTCTTTTTAAAATGTGAAGATTGTAGATCACAGAATGAGAAGTTATGAAGTGTGAGCAAGCGGGCGGAAATTGAACCGAGGCTTCGCCACACGAGTCAATCAGATAAATAACGTTTATATAATCGAGTTGCAGCACTGCCCATGCGTTATTCATCCTCTCTCCGCCACTTTTCTTCCCCCCTTCTCTTTTCTGGGGTGACTTTACGGCTTTTAGTGCAAATTGTGGTGGATTTGGGAATAGGATTGGAATTTATTTATTCTCTGTTTATCCCTGTCTCAATATCGTCTCAAAGTGCAAAGTGTGAGCCCAGCATTCCTGTGAGAAAGGGAGAGAGAGAGAGAGAGAGAGAGAGAGAGAGAGAGAGAGAGAGAGAGAGAGAGAGAGAGAGAGAGAGAGAGGTAGACTGATAGAGAGAGAGAGTTTTAAAGTAATTTATTGTAATCTCTATGATAAAATAAATAGCTAAAAACTAAAGACAAAAACAACATACCCACAAAGCAGGATTACTGAGTTAGCTGGATAACTGCACTGAGTAAAACCCACAAAGCAGGATTACTGAGTTAGCTGGATAACTGCACGAAGTAGAACTAACTCAGTGAGAGAGAGAGAGAAAGAGAGAGAGAGGGGGGGGGGGAGGAGGGCAGGGAAGCGTGCGGGTTAATGGATCATTGCTGAATGTTTTCTCCTCTCTCAGAATGCAGAACTTGCCACGCGCCAGCATCTGCACTCTTATGGAAATTGCATTATTCTTTTTGACATTCTATTATTGGAACCGACTAATAAAGATGCGGGACTCTGTAGAAGAAATGGCACCTCCATATTTGTAATATTGATGCGAGCACATTTATATTACAAAAAAAAAAAAACAAGCTCCTGAGTGAGATACTATAACAGAGGGATTTCGCCGCTGAAGTCAAACGGAATTTAGATTAGACTCAAAGTGGACTCAAACGGGATCCATGTTGAAGGTTAAGGGCCTTGCCCAAGGGCCCAACAGCTGTGCGGATCTTATCCTGGCTACATCGGAGCTTGAACCACCAATCTTCAGGTCCCAGTTACGTACCTCAGCCACTAGGCTGCTGGCTGACCCAAATTTGAACAAATGAATAACTGAATAACTGAATGAATGAATGAATTAAATTGAAACTGAGGGTCACCAAACAAACCCAAAGTGGCTTTTCCGTAACCAGCACCCCCCTTGTTTTGTGCTATTTTCTCAGTTTTCTCAGGAAGAACAACACATGGATGGGTGGAGTGCACAAACATTTGTAAGGCAAATAAATGGCTTTAATATGACATTTCAGGATCCTGTTTATCCCACACAAAAACAGTTTATAAGCAGCGGTTGAGATCTGTAAAACGAAGCACGTACATTTACGACTTCATGCCATGAAATTATGTGAATGGATTCTGCAGACGGCAGACACCAGGACGTCAAGCAGTTTGTGCCACATTCATTATACAATGCGATTATGTCAGCGGGTTTGCATTCTAAAAACGAGTCCTTTGTGTTCACTTTAGTTCCAATACAATACAGTAAACTGTGATGTAGCTCGCTTCCTGCGTACTGTACAGCCCGGAAAAAACTAATACGGAAAGTTCCAGGCATTTCTTCATGAAGCAGGGTAGGCTGCAAGGCTATCAGAGAGCACCTTTATCCATCCAGCCGATTGCTGTGTGCGTTGCTACCCTACCCTGCGGTTCATTACCGTCGTGAGAGCTAGCACCATTTTTCATCCCCAATTCTGCCTCTCGTCTTGCAAATATTTATTTGAGAGAAATCTGTGGCACAGTCCTTATTTTTCCCCTCCCGACTTGCATGCCTCTCTACCTCTAAATAACAGCTCAAGAACAACTTCAAAATGTTTCAGCTTCAAAAAGCGTCTTCAGAAGACTGCGCTAACGAAGGCGTGCTAGCGGGAGAATGGGTGATTTACAAACCTCTCCCAGATTTTCTTCATTATGCTTTGGGGGAAAAAAAATAGATTTTTATACATTAAACGGTATTATTCTCAGTGCAAGTCTTCATCATTTGCAGAAAATGGCTTTTCTCTTTTTGCCACAATTGCTTCATTTGTTTTATTCATTATTTTACACTAACGGCAAGCAGGGCTCCACAGCTATAATTGTCCTCTGTTTCTCCTTATTTTACTCTGTCTCACTCTGCTAGTCTAATCAACAGTAAATCACTTTGGATAAGAGTGTCAGCTAAATAACAAATGGTTTGTTTAAGTTGTGTTCTCCTCGATTTCCTGGAATCAATCATAACATTTCATTCACAGCAGCAGCATAGAAATGATTGTGGGGAACCAGTCAGTCACTGAGAGCATATGTTGGTTCAGCCGGAATAGTTGTTTTTCATGAAGCCTGTTTCTCTAAATTTCACACAACATTTCCTCCGGCACCTCGCACAGATTCCGGGTGCAGCGCTAAACGCGGTCCCTCTGAACACCTACAACATGTGTTCTCTGTTCCCGTACTACCAAAACAGCAGATGTTCACTTAAACCAGGAGTTGGGAGTTTGCATTTTTATTTTTTCGTTTTTGACTGCTCCCGAGCCGACCGAGTTGCGCTAATTAAAAACAGGTTATGTGGAGTACTGCTTCGCGACGCCACCTCGCCGTCTGTCTGGATGAAGCTACCTGGTTGTGCACTAATTCAACATCTGCTGCTCGCAATGATCTCCCATTATTCGCAGAATTATTAAAGAGGCGCGCAGACTCACAGCGCGCTACATTATGCATGAGATTTGGAGACCGGGCGAATTCCGTAATCAGCCTCCGCGAGCCGGCCGGGGCAGCGGCGTCAGTGTTGCTTTTGAAGCGCAGGCTCCGGATCGCCTCGTGCCTGCAGCACGCGGATAGAGGCAGCATGAACACGCGTTTACTCAGACAGACAGCTGGATGTGAGGCTGACGACGCAAGGAAACGCGTAAAAAAAAAATGAACAAACATCATCCACAACGATGTAATTTTAAACTTTAAAGCTCTCTCTCTCTCTCTCTCTCTCTCTCTCTCTCTCTCTCTCCTCTCTCTCTCTCACACACACACACACACAGAAACACATACACATACCCACAAACACACACACTTTCTCTCGTTCAAACATTAAAATTCAAGATGCTTTCTTGGCAGGAAATGACACTGATGACTAATAGTAAACATTCATTATCAACTGCGATAAACAAAATAATCATTTTTTTATACCTACATATTGCCAATGAATATTATTTCAACATAATGTAACAAGATGAATTACTATTATTATTATTATTATTATTATTATTATTATTATTATTGGCACGTCTAACCATAATTAACAATACAATAAAAATATATATTATAATAGCGTTATTTGAGTCTCGCTGCCTGTCGAGATTACTTTCGCTTTCCACTCGACCCCAGTCCATTTTTGGAGGGTTCCGTTTTAAAATTATTAGTCGTCCTCATGTGTGTTCCAATACTTTTAAAAATGTACCCTCCTTCCCGCTCGTAGAGGTGGAACTGGGGGAAAGGAGGATCGGTTCTCCAAACGGCATCTGTTGGAGGCAGGAGCGTTTTCATTACCTCCCTGCAAATGGGATTAGTCATGACGCGGCCTCCTGTTCTGTCCTAAGTAGATCGCAATCACCTGTGAGGCAAATCCACTTTGCTTCCTATACCACGTACACGGCTCTTCTCCCCCCCACCCCCACCCCCCGCACGCCCCCGTGCACTCTTACCCTCTAGCCCTGTCCAACGCAACGCCACTTCGCGGGCTGGGATTGCGCTATTAGGAAGCATCTTGAGATAGTTGCGCTCCGCCAAACCTCGCCGCGACAGAGAGACAACAATGCTAAGGACTGGCATTTGTATGGAAATGTCCCAAAGCCCGATTTCATCGCCGCGTCTCTCCTCTGCCGCAACAATAAACACAACGGCGCCCTACTGTAACTGCGCGCTTCAGGAATAATAACCGGAATCCATTTGCCACCGGAATAATGCGACAGCGCGTTTATTGAATCCCGTTTTCCGATCCTAAGCGGTTTGCCGTCGAGCGCGACTGCCTCGTCTGTGCCTGGCACTTTCTGGCGTAATAAAAAGGTCACCGAGTGCAATAAGAAAGGTGAAAACAAACACCCACTCTCACCTGCTGAGCCCAAATCTACAGTCCCCAATTATTACTCCGGTAAACATTATACATTATACATGAGCACATTTAAAATGAGATGATTTGTACTTTCCAGCGCAACAACTGCCGGTTAAACATTTGCATAGTGGCTGTTTATGTACTGTGACACGACAACACGCAGCACAGCAAAGAGTGGCTGAATAGACTTCGAATGGGCCTGTAGCAGATGTTTCTGGAAGTTTCTGTAATTCCGTGAGAATAACTTTTTTCTTCGTTTTTTTTTTAAACGGAGCATGCTGTTTCTTATTAGCAAATCCATTACACTTTGGCACATAAGCGTTTGTTTTTCAGCTCATGCTGAGTTTTTAGTTTTGAAATTAAGAGCCTCTTTACATTGTGAAATGTAATGATTACGAGCACTTGGATCATTAGTTTGTACCCAGCCAGCACAGAATGATTGATTGTTATTATTTATTTTACTGAATATACTTTAGGCTTCAGCAATTGTATGAAGGGTACATTACAAAGCTGTTGATAATAATAATAATAATAATAATAATAATAATAATAATAATAATAATAATATCATCATCATCAAATTAGTAGTAGTAGTAGTAGTAATAGTATTATGCATATAAATATTAATATTGATATTAGTATGATTATTATTATTATTATTATTATTATTAGATTTGAATGAGAAAATCTGTGTTTAGAAGTGCTTTTCTCATAGATTACCTGTTGTAGATTACTGAAGTAATCTAGAAAAAAAAAAAAAAGCAAAGACCAGCACAACTGTAAAATCTTCCATTTTGCAAAATACATTGTAAAGAACTATACACATTTTTTTAGTACTGGTCTGTTATTTGTTAATATTAAATAGCCTGATTAAACATGAAGGAATCCCAGCCGGGTCCCACTCTTTGAGCTCTAGAGGAAGGGAATTAGACGGGGGGTGGGGGTGGCAGATTTCCTTTTTTGTAATGATAATGGAAGCCTTCTTTCCCCCGCCTGAGTGCAGTGACCTTTGTGTCAGTTTCATTTCCTGCAGCCATTTTCTCCCTCTGGCTGAACCTGCGTCACAGATGCCGGAGCGAACGCTGACAGGTGACGGGGCAGGACCCTGCCTTCAATATTCACCGTCAATTAGGGCCCCTCCACACCTGCGGGGGCCTTCGCGTCGACCGGGCTGTTTCGGTTTGGCCCTGGAAACGGGCTCCGTGCGATGGGGGAGACGCGCCTTCACTCTGCGCTCAGGCAGAGACGGCTGTAGCACATGGGCTGTCCATCCCTGTTCATCAAAACAGAGGCGGCAGCACTAGGGGGGGGGGGGGGTTCATTTTATAAATACAATAATTTGCAATTATTTGATTAGACTAAGCGGGGGACAACCCCCCCTGAAGCAATGTGGGGTTAAGGGCCCAACAGCCGCACGGATCTTATCGTGGTTACACTGGGGCCTGAACCACCAACCTTCTGGGTCCCAGTCATGTGCATTAGCCACTAGGCTACAGGCTGCCCCTGGAATTACTCCATACTTAAAGCATGATGTACTTTTCTAACCTTCCTACGCTGCTAGCTGACTGAATGTGATGGGAATGTGAGATGCTGTGGCATGCGTGTTGCCCTGCTCAGGCTGCCACCGGGGTTGTGTTTACGTTGTGTTTACATTGTGTTTACGTTGTGTTTACGTTGTGGCGTTGACCCTGTTAACTCATCTTCATCTCTTCTTATAGCGCGTGTGTCTAACAAATGCAGCCGGAGAGATTTACTCCAGCCGAGGAATCAGTTTGACATCGCACGCTTTTAAAATTTCAATTATTCTGCCAGCAGGAAAGATATTCTGTTTTTCCACCTCTGTGTCTGCTCAGAGGTGTGCGTATTTAACACCACAACCACGTTCACTAAAAGCTGAACTGCAAATAAACACAACCTGGAATTAAACTTAAACTGCCCGCTGCAGAGCAAAAATGATGGACATTCAATTCAGAAGTTGTCTGTCAAGGCTCACAAATTCCATCCATTTATCCTTTTTCATTTTGCAAAATACAAGCAACCTTTTTTTTTTACCTCAGGTGCACTCAATTTTTCAACCTCATTCATCTTCTGGCAGCCGCCAGACCCTTCAGATTATTTTATTCGTGCTGACGGTGCTATCAATAAATGTTTACTTGTTTCAGTTCAAAGGTCACCTCCATTGTTCCTGAAATTACCGAGAGGAATTGTGCCAGTCAGACTTCTGCGGTGGATTTTTCGGCGTTGAGAAATGGCATCTGTCAGTTTTCCGCTCTGATTTCAACCTGACAAAGAACTGTAGTGTTCTGGGAGAAGAAATGTGTTTTGCCACCAACAGAGCAAAACAGACATGCATCTCATGCCTCATAGACAATATAGGTGTTTACAGAACTCAACAAATCGGTTGGATGTTATTCCTAGAACGGGACAGATTGGGGAAGCAACACTATGGTATGATGAGTTCCTAACTAGGCACAGGGAGCAATGCTCGGGAGGAAAACTAAACTAAAACAGAACTGTAGATGTGTCCATTATGTTCTTTAAGTATGTACAAAACATACAATGAAATGTAATGAAAGAAAACTGCCATTCTTACTGATTGTTCACAATGCAAAGTTTAACAAAACCATTAAGCCCATTTAAACGAACCTATTTACCCCAGTTTAACTAAACCCTTAACCCTAGTTTAACTAATCCTTTCACCCCAGTTTAACTAATCCCTTGATCTCAGGCTAACCTCTTAAAGTCAGTTGGTCTGTTGTCTCACCCACTGTGACTTCAGGAGTCCAGAAAAGGCACTTTTCTTTGCCCAACCCTGTTTCTGGATTATCCATCATCCTGTCTGTTTTCACTCCAACCCTAATTTGGCTCAAATGACTTTACTAATTATCATATAAACAACGTCTCTAGCTGGTGAATGAGGGGTGCTTTGTTAGGGTTGGATTGTAAACCTACATGATGGTAGATCTCCAAGAACAGGGTTGGGCAGCCCTGCTCTAGCTGTTGAATGAGGGGTGCTTTGTTAGGGTTGGATTGTAAACCTACATGATGGTAGATCTCCAGGAACAGGGTTGGGCAGCCCTGCTCTAGCTGGTGACTGAGGTGTGCTTTGTTAGGGTTGGATTATAAACCTACAGGATGGTAGATCTCCAGGAACAGGGTTGGGCAGCCCTGCTCTAGCTGTTGAATGAGGTGTCCTTTGTTAGGATTCGAGTTAAAACCTACAGGAGGGTAGATGTCTAGTAACCGGGTTGGACAGCCCTGATTTCAGCTGTTCGGGCATCTTGATGCCTTGCCCTCATGAGAGAGTCATGGAGCCGGATCGTAAGGACATAGGGGACACGTCGGTGGGCGCTGGGGGCCAGGTACGACGGGGTAGGGGTCTGACGTTCGGTTTAGCGAGCGCGGATACTCAGACCGAGGCTGGCGTCGGAGCCGCCGTTGCCACGGGAAACGCCGCGGGTGTGATTTGCGACTGATTGCGTGACGGTCTTTTTGATTGCAAGGTAGCCCGCCGCAATCAGTGCCACTTGTCTGGGTAATTGTTCCAGGTTGGACACGTATGCGCAGAATGAACAAATGGGCCATTTATAGAAAGCCTAAAAGCTCGTAGTTACACGCTGCGCGCACGCTTCCCTGACTCCTGCGGTGAGGAATAACCCGTAATGCGACACGTCAAGTCTCGGTTTCAGTGTCTCAGACGTGCCTGAATCACTGTACACTGTAGGGGGGGGGGGGGAATGCACCAACACGCAGTGCAGACTTCGGTGCTCCTCAACGTCTTGGTGCAGCTTATAAATGAAATATAACCTTTACAAATGTTTCATTGGCATTTTCATCAGGAATTTTAGTCCAAAGTTATGTGTTGTGTTTCATTTATCTTTATATTTTTTACTCGTGAAGTATTGCATTTTCTGAGGGATTATTTAAAAAGGTGTAAATACTGTGTTAATTATGGTTAGACGTGCTTTGTAAGAATAAAGTTATACTTATCATTAACTTTATTACTTTTTTTACTTTTTTCCTACTAGGAATTCACTATTTTAGCTAATATGCTTTGGTAACTAACTAGGAAGTTCAGCCAGCTTGTAAGCTCACTTGCGAGCTAACCTTATTGATATAACATTAGTTAATCAGACTCGCAACTAGTGGCTAGATGACAAATTACCTAGCTAACAATACCTAACAAAAGTCGTCTGCTTCTGTGACGCTAGCTAGGTAGCTAGGTAGCTTGGTACTCTTCAGCAATTAGCAGAGTTATATCAAAGCAAGCCATAACTGACCTCAACATCATTGGTTAATTACTATATCAATACATAACACAAGTTAAATAGATAATGTTTGGTATATTGTCAAACGTTTCGTTACGGCTGGTGATATGATCAATTATATTGTCATTTTAAGTTACTTACAATGCAAACAACAGCACTATACTTAGTTTTTTCCCCTGATCAATCTGGGAGCGATTTTCAGCGGGTCGTTGATGATTTTCAGGGGGCCAATGGTGCAATGGTGCGGCCTCCATCACACACAGAATCTGTAAAAACCCCGGCGCGCACACATGCGGTTCGTGCCGGCCGGGGTCAAAGTGCCTGTTTTTCAAATGGAAATCTTGCAATAAGGTGGGGCCTGAGATGAAAAGCACTGAAGTGTAGAGTGGCCATTTTCTCCCGAGATGAGCCCCGTCGATGGAATGCCGTCCAATCAGAGGCTCTCTGAGCGCGGGGGTGTCGAGAGGCGTGGAGCTCCGGGGCGCTGCTCCCCTCCGTCCGCGCGGAGGCCGCCGCGCACAATGGCCGACACACTCTCCCGTTGATTTCGCGAGAGGGGAGAGGTGAATAAAAGCTCACACTCTATATAAAATGTTTTTTTTCTCTCTCGGCCTCTCTCTCTCTCTCTCTCTCTCTCTCAGCCCCTCTCCTGTTCTTTCTCTCTTTCTCATTCGATTCGGGCATTGTCAAGAGCGCCGCGGACGGAAAATCGATACCCGGCGCGAAAATGAGAGGAGGAGAAGAGGAGAAAAATCCATTCAGCGCCAGGCTGGCGTCCTGCCCCATGTCATCGACATGCTCACAGAGCAGAGTTAATCATAGTGATTACTTTAGTCTGGACCCGCACACACGTATACACTCACACACCCGCACACACGTATATATACACACACCCGCACACACGTATATACTCACACACACACACACACGTATATACTCACACACACACACGCATACACGTATACACTCACACACACCATATATACTCGCACACACGTATATACTCACACACACGTATATACACTCACACACCCGCACACACGTATATACTCACACACACACACACACACGTATATACTCACACACCCGCACACACGTATGTACTCACACTCACACACACACACACTCACACACACTCACGCACACACACACACACACATACACTCACATACACACGCACACTCACATACACACACACACACACACTCACATACACACACACACACACACACATACACTCACATACACAAACACATATAGACACATACACTCACCCACACACACACACATACACGCATTCACTCACATACACATACATGCACATATATACACACGCATACACACACACTCACGTACACATACACTCACATACACGTATACAAACATATACACACTCACACACCCACACACTCACATACATATACACACACATATACACACACACTCGAAAACACACACACACTCATCTGCACACACACACACATATACACTCACCTGCACTGGTGCAACTGAGCCAACCATTAAGTTTTGGATTTGCAGTTTGTACTTTAGTATTTCATCACTTCCAATATACCAGACAAGCTCAGTATAACATATTTCACCCTCAAAGCAATTAATTGAACCAGGTCTGATGATAAGGCTTATTTTATACGTATGACCAGGGCCAAATGAGACCGTTTATGTGACCATACTGGCTTTTACACACTAACATCAGACACATATTTTATAGAATTTCCCTGGGGGTTCACTATAGTGTGTCTCAACAAACAAACAATAAATAAGCAAAATAATCCCTCAAAATAATGAGTAATCTCCCGGCACAAATAAACGGCTGGTAGGGGATATAAATAATTCAGATATTATCACACCATCAGTGAATGAGGGTTATTAATGATGCTGTTGGTTGGTTGGCTGGTTTTGGAGCCACAGAAACTAATTCCTGTAAGACCAGGGCACAAACATTTCACAGAGTAAGGGCCAGAGAGGTGAAGATATAAAACACACATACGCGCACATATGCACGCACACACACACTATAAAGCTATACACTATAAACGCCCAGATATACACACGCACACACACACACACTATAAAGCTATACGCTATAAACGCCCAGATATACACACGCACACACACACACACTATAAAGCTATACACTATAAACGCCCAGATACACACACACACACACACACGCACACATACACACACACACACACACCCATATACATGCACACACTCACACATGCCCACACACACACCCACCTACATGCACACACACACACACACACACACACTATAAAGCTATACACTATAAACGCCCAGATACACATACACACACATGCACACATACCCGCACACACCCATATACATGTACACACTCACTCATGCCCACACACACTCACACACACACATGCCCACATACACCCACACAAACACACACTCACTCACACATACCCACATACATGCACACACACACACACACACACACACACACTCACACACACACACGCACATACACACACACACACACATCACCAGCCCTACGGCGAGACACACATCATAAATGC
>NC_083760.1:3168629-3188629 GCF_963514075.1 Conger conger | reverse complement strand
CAATAGGATACCAAAAATAAAGAACACAATGTATTCCACAGTGAAGGTGTATTTCCTGGCTTGTGAGAGGTGGTAATGGTGGTTGGGGTGAGGGTGGAGTGGGAGAGAGGGGGTAGATCTTTGTTTAACTCGTTTGACTTGACAGAAGGCCTGCCTCAGTGCCTTGTCGACACCAGCTCCCAGTCTTAGTTTATATTCAATGACAATCACCGGAGAGTGGAGACTGAGGGCGTTGTGCGCTAATCCCTTTACCCGGGTCCTGTGGGCCAGGCAGTCTGTTCACGGTCACCGCGGTATTGACCAGTGCCACTCTCAAACCAGCCCCAAAATTGTGTATCGATTTCCCCTTTTGTCAGTTGTTAGTTGAAAACTTAATCAACCTGACCGACATTGTCATAAAAGGCCCACTGCTGTTAAACACAAGCCGTGCCCTGCCCCAGATTCTGTTTCACTGCTTTAATTGTATAGGACTCTGACCAGCCAGGGAGAACAAAAATCAATAAAACTCTGTGTGTGTATGTGTGTATTTGTGTGTGTGTGTGAGCACACAGGCACGTCCATCTGTGTCTGTCTCAGTGTGAGCGTGCCTTTATGCTTGTCTATTTTGTTTTCTTCCAGCAGAGAAAATATTCTGCAAAGTGTGTGTGTACGTGACTGTATGCATGTGTGTGTGTGTGTGTGTATATGTGTCTGTAGGAATGAATGCATGCATGTGTGCATGTGCGTGTACCTGCATGTATGTGCATACGTTTGTGTCCATGTGCATTTGTGTGTGTGTCTGTACGAATGAGTGCATGCGTGTGCGTGTGTGTGCGTACCTGCATGTGTGTGCATACATATGTGTGCGTGTGCGTTTGCGTCTGTACGAATGAGTGCATGCGTGTGCGTGTGTGTGTGTACCTGCATGTGAGTGCATACATATGTGTGCGTGTGCGTTTGTGTCTGTACAAATGAGTGCATGCGTGTGCGTGTGTGTGTGTACCTGCATGTGAGTGCATACATATGTGTGCATGTGCGTTTGTGTCTGTACGAATGAGTGCGTGTGTGTGCATACCTGCATGTGTGTGCATACATACATGTGTGTTTGCGTGTGTGTCCGTGCATACACACTCATCAAACGCTGAGCTGAAAGCCTTCCTCAGCCACAGAGCAGGACTGCAGCGGACCTGCCCTCCGGTGTGACCACCGTCAGCGATGATGACGAAGGGAACGCCACACGTCTGTAACCGCACTGAACTCTGGGAAGGTGGCTGGCGAGGACCGGGGGCTGATTGGCTTCTGATTGAAAACACAAAAGAGACTAAAATACCACGGCTCTGTAGCCAGCCAATCCTGGAGGTTTACACTCCTGCACAAGGACAAGACAGGAGTCTGTTATATTAGCATTAGCACTGACCCCCCTCCTCCCCCCTCCCCTTCGACTGCACCACCGTTTCCAATCTTAAATGATTAATTCTTTATTGACTGGAGCTGTTAAATAATTCTGTTGCATATTGATTGTTTTTTTCTTTTTTTCCCTTTCTCTTGTCTCCCCTCTCCCACATTAATTTATGCAACAGAAGCCTGAGGGGGCATCTCTACCCAGCATGCTTTGGGGCAGCTCTTCACACAGCTGTACAGTATTGCACATCACACTTTCTCTGAATCGAGGAGCGAAAAAAAGACTGTTTCTGTGTTTTACACCGTGTTACTCTGATGAAGAAAGAGCAGAGAGAGACAGAGAAACACATAATCCATATTTCTCAACCAGGGCCTTGTCCCACAAAGCAGGGTGTGTATGTATGAGTGTGTGTGTGTGTGTATGTGTGTGTGTGTGTGTATGAGTGTGTGTGTGTGTGTGTGAGTGTGTACGTGTGTGTGTGTGTGTATGAGTGTGTGTGTGTGTGAGGGTATGAGTGTGTGTGTGCTTCACTGGAACCTGGAAGGTTGTTAGTTTGAGCCCCAGTGTAGCCACAGCAAGATCATTGCAGCTGTTGGGCCCTTAAGCAAGACCCTTACCCCCACATTGCTCCAGGGGGGATTTGTCTTCTGCTTAGTCTAATCAACTGGAAGTTGCGTTGGATAAAAGTGGCAGTTAAATAACAAATTATGATAACATTACCGGGTGTTTTTTTTTTTTTAAACAAGTACATCCTGTTTGAAGCGTGTCAGTATTGTTGTGTTGTGTTGTGTTGTGTTGTGTTGTGTTGTGTTTTGTTTTGTTGTGTTGTGTTGTGTTGGGTTGTGTTGTGTTGAGTTGTGTTGTGTTGGGTTGGGTTGGGTTGTGTTGTGTTGTGTTGGGTTGTGCTGTGTTTTTTCCGCCTCGTGTTCGTCTTTGCTCTCTACTCCGTGCAGCATGAATAATTCAGCAGGAACGCCGGGAACACCGGGAACGGCACCAGTGATGGGCTGAGATTCCCGCAGAGTGAACGGGAGCAGAGCTGCTCTGTCTCCACCCCTCAGAGACTCCACCGCCCAGAGACTCCACCCCTCAGAGACTCCACCGCCCAGAGACTCCACCCCTCAGAGACTCCACCGCCCAGAGACTCCACCCCTCAGAGACTCCACCCCTCAGAGTCTCCACCCCTCAGAGTCTCCACCCCTCAGAGTCTCCACCCCTCAGAGACTCCACCGCCCAGAGACTCCACCCCTCAGAGACTCCACCCCTCAGAGACTCCACCCCTCAGAGACTCCACCCCTCAGAGTCTCCACCCCTCAGAGACTCCACCCCTCAGAGACTCCACCCCTCAGAGACTCCACCCCTCAGAGACTCCACCGCCCAGAGACTCCACCCCTCAGAGACTCCACCCCTCAGAGACTCCACCGCCCAGAGACTCCACCCCTCAGAGACTCCACCGCCCAGAGACTCCACCCCTCAGAGTCTCCACCCCTCAGAGTCTCCACCCCTCAGAGTCTCCACCCCTCAGAGACTCCACCCCTCAGAGACTCCACCCCTCAGAGACTCGCTCCAACGCTACGCCGCGTGTGGTCGCGTGTGTGAAGTGCGTTAACCGCATCGCTGCGACCTGTCTGTTCATTTTAAACTGCGCTATTTAAACTGTGAGATACACAACCTGCAGTACAATGCTCTGGGGGCCTGTATCACGAAGCAGGATTACTGAGTTGGCTGGACAACTGCCCTGTGGATAGCGGCATTGAGCAAAACCTGGAACAGCTCTTTTTACTGCAGTCCATGTTCCAGATCTGGGACGGTTCCAGGTTTTTACTCGATGTCGTTGTTCTACTAACTCAGTAATCCTGGTTTGTGACAAAACAGGACCCTGGCTATCATCGTGTGAAGTTGACAAGAGACTTTTGAGGTTTCCCTGGAGGCCAGGGGAAGCCTGTAGAGGAGCTACATGACTGGGACCTGGATGGTTGGTGGCCCGAGCCCCACTGAGCAGTGATAAGTTCAGTGCAGATCCAGTTGGGGCCCTGAACAAGGCCACAGCCCTTAACCCCACCTTCCTCCTGCGGGGATTGGTCCCCGTTTAGTCTAATCAATTGTTAGTCACTTTGGATAAAACTGTCAGCTAATGTAATAAAAAAAATGAATGAAGAAGAATTTCATGACATTTTAAGAAATGCATTTATTGAGCTTTGCCTCCAGCGTAAATGCTGGCTGAGGAATGGTGCACTGTTAGATCATTAGGACCAGGCCTGTTTGTGAAGCAGTCGGCCTAATGATAAATAATGCAGACTGCATGGTGCATAAACAGCGTGGGCCAGCGCAGCCGGAAGCCATTTTAAAAAGTGTCAAACGCTGCGTCTTCCTCGGGCGGATGAGACGGGCGGTGGACGGAGGGGTCTCACACCCGACGGCCCGAATCTCCACCGCGGCGTGGCCGTCCAGGAGAACCGCTCTCTTGGCCTCCTTACACCGGCTACCTGTCAATTTCAGGATCCAGTTCAAGGTTCTTGTGATCACATACAGAGCCCTCCATGGTCAGGCACCTGCTTACCTTCGTGATCTGCTCCACCCATATGTTGCCAGCAGGTCTCTGAGGTCTTCTGACCAGGGCTTACTGGTTGTCCCTCGCACTAGGCTCAAAACTAAGGGAAATTTTTTAAAAAGCAGCTAAAGTCACATCTTTTCAGACAGGCGTTCATCTAGCCGTTTTTGTGACTGTATTTCCATTTATTTCATGTTCGTTTATTTGTGATTTGTTGGTTTTATTGACTGTTCTTTTATGTATTATTATTGTTATTACTTATTTATGTATTTATTTATTTTTGATCCTGTGAAGCACTTTGTGACTTACTTACTGACTTACTGACTTACTGACTTACTTACTGACTTACTGACTTTACTTACTTACTTACTTACTAACTTACTTACTAACTAAATTCCCAACGTGGCGAGGGGGCCTCCAGTTTTCCCGGCTCCGAACGCGCTTCCGGAACGTCTGAACAGCCGGGAGAGAGAGGAAGGGGTCTTTGGAGAGACGAGCCGGCAGAATCTCATCAAAACCTCAAAAAAAATTAATTCATCCTACTGCATATTAGTTGATGAATTTGTATTATCTGTGCTTGACAAACCTCAGTAATGTAAAAAATATATATATAATAAATGCACAAAGGCCCTGTTCCCTTTTTGATGAATATGCATTTCATTGAAATTATGTTTCCCCTATTAACACTTGGCATTGTAATTGTGGTTAGTCTAATACATTTCCTTTTTATTTGTAAAATCGAAGATATAGACAAGCGACATTTAGCACATTTGTTTTTCTCAGCGACAATGAGCTAACTAGACCTCCAGGAAACTCCAGGAAGAACTGTAGACAGAGGGGCAAGTAATGCTTTATGTGGGGGGGGGGGGGGGGCATATTTTTGTGCTGCCAATCAAAAACGAATTACTGGGGTTTATCTTTTTCCAATCAAGCACTGCTTCATTAGCTTTGCCATGAAGCTGCAGGCGGCCACTTGTGTGATTTGATTCTCTAATCAAATCATCTGGAAATCCATGATTCCTGTGAATTTCACGTGCAGCGGAGATCAAGACGCGAGTTACCATGTGAACGTCATTACATTACATTTCATTACGTTACAGTAGATTTATTGAGCAGACGCTTTTATTGAAAGCGACACACGATACGGTGAGTGGATACCGTCTTTGGACCGGCTACAGAACGAGGCGGATGAGGTGCGTTTCACTTAAAGAATCAGTTGTCTACAGGCATTTCCATCACGTCTAGCGCACAGGGTGAAAATGGGCCATGTCAGTGAGTACGTCATGTCAGACTGGATGCACAGCGTGATGAAGCAGATATCACAGCATCAAGGTGGATCCAAATGCAAGGTGGCAGAGCTCGATGAAAATACAAAATACAACAAGACAGGAATAAGAGACTAAGACACAAGTGACTCATGAGCGATACATGATTAGGGCACTGCTGCCAATGTCCATGTCCATTACAGACACGTAGCAGGTGTGGCCTGTAGCCTAGTGGCTAAGGTACATGACTGGGGCAGCCTGTAGCCTAGTGCCTAAGGTACATGACTGGGGCGGCCTGTAGCCTAGTGGCTAAGGTACATGACTGGGGCGGCCTGTAGCCTAGTGGCTAAGGTACATGACTGGGGCAGCCTGTAGCCTAGTGCCTAAGGTACATGACTGGGGCGGCCTGTAGCCTAGTGGCTAAGGTACATGACTGGGGCGGCCTGTAGCCTAGTGGCTAAGGTACATGACTGGGGCAGCCTGTAGCCTAGTGGCTAAGGTACATGACTGGGGCGGCCTGTAGCCTCGTGGCTAAGGTACGTGACTGGGGCAGCCTGTAGCCTAGTGGCTAAGGTACATGACTGGGGCAGCCTGTAGCCTAGTGGCTAAGGTACATGACTGGGGCAGCCTGTAGCCTAGTGGCTAAGGTACATGACTGGGGCAGCCTGTAGCCTAGTGGCTAAAGTACATGACTGGGGCAGCCTGTAGTGTAGTGGTTAAGGTACATGACTGGGGCAGCCTGTAGCCTAGTGGCTAAGGTACATGACTGGGGCAGCCTGTAGCCTAGTGGCTAAGGTACATGACTGGGGCAGCCTGTAGCCTAGTGGTTAAGGTACATGACTGGGGCGGCCTGTAGCCTAGTGGCTAAGGTACATGACTGGGGTAGCCTGTAGCCTAGTGGTTAAGGTACATGACTGGGGCAGCCTGTAGTCTAGTGGCTAAGGTACATGACTGGGGCAGCCTGTTGCCTAGTAGCTAAGGTACATGACTGGGGCAGCCTGTAGCCTAGTGGCTAAGGTACATGACTGGTTGGTGGTTCAAGCCCTGGTGTAGCCACTAATAATCAGGCCCTTGAGCAAGGCCCTTAACCCCACATTGCTCCAGGGGGTATTGTCTCCTGCTTAGTCTAA
This sequence comes from Conger conger, assembly GCF_963514075.1. Taxonomy (NCBI): domain Eukaryota; kingdom Metazoa; phylum Chordata; class Actinopteri; order Anguilliformes; family Congridae; genus Conger; species Conger conger. The sequence goes on along the minus strand of NC_083760.1, from coordinate 3,182,302 downwards.
TCAACTGTATGTTGCTTTTGGACAAAAGCATCAGGTAAATAGCTGTATTGATTGTCATTGGGATAATCATAGCTATTTTTTTCAAAATTTACATTAGAACCATTACACACGCATGCAGGGCAGTGTTATCAAAATACGTACAAAACTGCAAACTGCAAACTGTACGGACTGCAAAACATACAAACAAACAACACAAACAAAACAAAACAAAAAATGCCTACTACCTACTTCCTACCCGAATGTAGACCGTCTCCCGTAACAGCAAGTTCAGTACACCAGAAGAGAAAGTTGTGCATAGGCAAAATTACATACAGTACGTCATCTGGGGATTTTAAGGACTTAAAAACTTTCTTATCTGGTGTATTCAGTTCACGATACCCTCAGCGGTAGGCTGTGAGCTGTTCTGGGTGTGGCTATGGGCAGTCCTGACGAATACTCAAGTCGTACACAGCATCGCTCAACATCTCCGTAGACGTTTTTTCAGCTGCGTACGCCTGTAATGGTTTTCGCGGCGGACGTTCTGACGGCGGTTTCCCCGGCACCGGGCCGCTGTAGAAAAGCTCATTTACTCTCTGTGTTCATCGAGCGCGATTCGCCCAGGCTCTCCGCTACAGGAAGAGCCAGAGGTCTCGCTCACGAGCCAATTTAAAAGCGCTTTCGCGCAGATCAAATTAACATTAGCCCGCGAAGCGGCGTGGCTTATCTGGGCTTGAGAGGGGGCTTGTAGGACAGAGATTAAAGTATCGGAGTGTTTAGTGCCCTTTCTCTCCCCGACGGAGCGCGATCGCACTCAGAGGCAGGCGGGACGTGGGGGAAGGGAATCACGGTCTCAGGGCAAACCCAGAGAGGCTTTATTTAACGTCGAGCACTTCAATCGATAGGTCAATCAATGAGTTTAAATAAATTAAATACAGGGAGGAAAAAAAACAACAACTTGGAATATCTCCAGTAAGGGAGGCATGTGAAAGTCCTAATGATGTTTAATCCTTAATGGAGTTCCAGTCCAGAGCTCCCCCACCATTATTCACTCTCCACGCTGCCTAAGGCAATAGGCTCTCTCTTCTTCTGTATCTATCACTCATTCTCTCTCCTTCTATCCCTATCTCCCCTCTGCTCTCTCTCTCTCACTCTATCTCTCACTCTCTCCCTCTCCTCTCTCTATCACTCTCTCTCACTCTCTCCCCTCTCCTCTCTCTCACTCTCCCTTCTCCTCTCTCTCTCTCCCCTCTCCTCTCTCTATCTCTCTCCCCTCTCCTCTCTCTCTATCACTCTCTCACTCTCTCCCCCTCCTCTCTCTCTATCACTCTCTCACTCTCTCCCCTCTCTTCTCCCCCTTTCCCCCTCCTCCCTGCCTCTTTCTCCCTCTCTCCCTTTCTTTCTCCCATGGCTCCTGTCTCCCTCTCTCTCTCCTCCTTCCTCCCTCTCTCCCCCTCCCGCTCCCTCTGCGTTGTGGGCCAGCAGCAGCAGCAGTTGCAGAGTTGATGAACCCTGGGCTCGAGACGTGCTGTGCCTGACTGTTCTCTTTAATGCACTCCAGGTCTGTCTCCCTGCGCTCTCTCAGAGGAAGGAGAAGAAGATGGGTTTTTATCCTACTTGTCCTTCTCAGGCGGATACACACCCACCTCTCCCACACCCTGACGATGGTTGGATACACCCCCCCCCCACACACACACACACACACACACACACACCCTGACGATGGTTGGATACACCCCCCCACACACACACACACACACACACACATACACACACACGCCCTGACAACGGTTGTCACGCAGCTCTGTATCCATTAGCTCCCGCATTAATACGCTGTTTGTTCTACGCGCTGGAGCTCGACAGAATAATGAACTCTGGGTTTTTATTTTTATTTTTCACACAGGATCTGACAGTTTATCATTAAGGCGCGTCATGGAGGAACAGCGGAAAATATGATTTCTGTATTAACCCCACCCCTCCCACCAACCCCCCTCCGTATGCAAAACCTCGAATGCACTGTTAATCCCACCCAGAGGGAATGGTAAATGTAGCTCTTTCAGAACATTAGCTGTGCTGTTTAACATGATAGAAATATGTTCTTTGTTGTAGGAGTGATGTTCCCCCCTTAAAAAATAGATAAATAAAAATACACATGCGATGATAGTCCATGGACACAATATCATTTCCAGCACTTCTGCTGGTTATGATATTTCACATATCCAGAGGATAAAATAAAGGGAATAACTGAATAAAATACAGGCTATTTAACTTTCTCTTTCACAGCGCTCCTGTTCACAGCCCAATTCTGAACCTCTCCGGCAGAAACACGCGGGTTCATTTTCCAAACTTCCAGATAAGTTCCCCTGGCAGACGACTCACCCACCGGTTCAATTACGGACGTGCGAGAGGGGGAGAGGAGAGAGGGGAAGTCCCAGCTCTGCCTACAGAGAGGAGAGGAGAGAGGAGAGGAGGAGAGAGAGGAGAGGAGGAGAGGAGAGAGGAGGAGAGAGGAGAGGAGAGAGGAGGAGAGGAGAGAGGAGGAGAAAGAGGAGAGGAGGAGGGGAGGAGAGAGGAGGGGAGGAGAGGGAGGGAGAAGGGAGGAGGGGAGAGGAGGAGAGAGAGGAGAGGAGGAGAGGAGAGAGGAGCGGGGAGAGGAGGAGAGGAGAGGGGGAGAGGAGGAGAGAGGAGGGGAGAGGGGGGAGAGGAAAGGAGAGGGGGAGAGGAGAGGAGAGGAGAGGAGGAGAGAGGAGAGAGGAGGGGAGAGGAGAGGAGGGGAGAGGAGAGAGGAGAGGGGGGAGAGGAGAGGAGAGAGGAGAGAGGGGGAGAGAGGAGGGAAGAGGAGAGAGGCGGAGAGGAGAGGAAAGGAGAGGGGGAGAGGAGAGGAGGAGGAGAGGAGAGGAGGGGAAAGGAGAGGGGGAGAGGAGAGTAGGAGAGGAGAGGGGAGAGGGGGAGAGGAAAGGAGAGGGGGAGAGGAGAGGAGAGGAGAGAGGAGAGGAGGAGAGAGGAGGGGGCTGGGAGATGGTATCTGAGAGTCTGAACCTCAGAGCGCTAACAGCGTTAGCGCAGCTTAGACCGCTGACAGGTGTTTCTAACTGACGGCTCGGGGCTCGTACAAGTACCGCCAGAGATGGCACCGATAAAATAAATTACCTGGCTGATGGCTGACAGCTTAAGAACAGACGCTCACTTTTTGGGTGTTGTATTTCTGTGTGTGTGTGTGTGTGTGTGTTTTATTTATTCATTTCAGCTTTACAAGAACAGTGCCTATATCAGTTTCAGTTGAGAGCAGCTCCTCATTTTTTATGGATGTGTATGTGTGTGTGTGTTTTATTTATTTATTGTTTTAGCATTCCGTGATGCCCTGCAGTCCAATCCAGCAATGCCAAATTGAGCTGGTCAAACTGGTCTAGCGGGGTATGAGCTGGTCTAGCTGGGTATGAGCTGGTCTAGCTGGGTATGAGCTGGTCTAGCTGGGTATGAGCTGGTCTAGCTGGGTATGAGCTGGTCAAGCAGCTACCAGCTGTTTCAAAACCTAGCTTGAGCTGTTTTTTCAGCAGGGTACTGAACTCATCAGTTGAGATCAGCCAGTGCGCCCCTGCCCTTTATACAGTAAAATGTCCAGGGTTAATACAACTCTAACAGAGTCTCGTACGGAGCTTCATTTAACACTGAACATCTCACTGTGTACAGGAGATAACCGGCATGTTCCCGCACACTACAGAAGCCTGTCATATCTTCACCTCAGGGGTGTGAGGAAATAAAATATTATTAATATTCATAAGGTTTTACAGTGGGCAAAGTGGGGGAATTATCACATTAATGTTAGGATGGGAATTACATAACGCAACCCATTTAACGGAATCGGGTATTCAGGTCACACGTATTATTACACAAATGTTCTGTTCCTGTTTTCAAACGTCTGTTTTAAATTCCGCTTCGGTTTCCACAGTGTCTGCGAATACTCCAGGACCTCTCATCGTGTCCTGCTGCCTCCACTGCAGTGCATTTAGGTATGACTCATATTTCCTCCTGTGAGCTGAAGAGGTCTCTGTGGCAAACATCCCTTCCAGCTCAATAGACTCCACATCCAGAGTTTACTTCTCACAACCAAACAGCAGCCAAAACAACTGCAACAAGAAAAACAAAAATGACAACAGCAAAAACAAAAACAACAACTGCAACAACCACTGTGACAAAAACAACAGCAATAACAATGACAGCAACAAAAAACAGCAGCAACTGCGACAATAACAACAAAAACAGCAACAACAAAAACAACAGCAATAACAATGAAAGCAACAAAAAACAGCAACAACTGCAACAATAACAACAAAAACAGCAACAACAAAAACAACAACAGGTGCACCATCAAGCAACAGCAACAACAAAATGAAGAAATTCTAGGTGAAACTACAGTCCTCAAATATCTTCACCAGAGCCTTTTTTTGAAATCTTCCTTGCCCGTATTATTCCGAACCCCTGCATTAACTGTAATTAAACATGAATATTGAGTTGAAAATGAACAGGACTTTTACCCATGTTTTATTCAGACACAATTCTACCCTTCGGCCTATCCTCATCCTTACTACACAACCGGTTATCTTCTATTATGTTTTTGTTTTTAATAATCGGAAGATCATCCCTCTCCAACGCTATGTCAATAGCTCATGGCTCTACTGAAAATTAAACTGCTTTGTTTAATTCCAAAGCCCTGTGGTGTTTTGCGCACTGTTTTGGTGAATTAGTATTCATTCTTTATTCTTGCTCAACATTAATTATGAACACTTACTGTAAATTTACAGTCAAATTTATCGTCCTCGTGTAACGATGCTTGTGTGACAAGCCAACGTTTACGCCTTTTGAGTTTCTGTTGAAATAATGCAATTTGCTGAAATGTAAATATTCAAACTGCTTCGCGGATCTAATAAAGCGATCTCACGTGAACGGGGATAGAACAGGATTGCAGTGCAGTATTCATCCAGGAGGATGCTTGTGTTGTACCGCTGCAGACAGAAAAACAGGGAGATGAAAGCACTTTCGCCTGTGACGTTTCCTCACGTTCCGTCTCACCTGGTGTCCGTGCACCTGTACCTGAGCGGGGAACGGACACACCTGTAAAAAAGGTGAACTCCCCCAGGTGAGGTGAACACTCTCACATGTTTAAGCAGAAATCACTTAGAGAGGGGGGTTGCTTTTGAGGGCCAAAACCTCAAATGCACGGCTAATCCCACCCAGAGGGAATGGTACATGCAGCTCTTTCTAAATATTAGCTGTGCTGTTTAACACGCTAAAAATATGTTCTTTCTTGTAGGAGTGATGTTCCCCCCTTAAAAAATAGATAAATAAAAATACACATGCGATGATTGTCCATAGACACAATATCGTTACCAGCAGTTATGCTGGTTATGATATTTCACATATCCAGAGGATAAAATAAAGGGGATAACTGAATAAAATACAGGCTATTTAACAGCACACCTGTTCACAGTGTTTGGGGGGTGGGTGTAGGGTGCAGTGCCAGTGGGTACAGGGAGAGTTGGGGGGATGAGGGGTACAGGGTGAGTTGGGGGGGATGAGGGGTACAGGATGTTTTCGGGGGATGAGGGGTACAGGGTGAGTTGGGTGTAGGGTGTGTTTGGGGGGTGAGGGGTACAGGATGTTTTCGGGGGGATCAGGGGTACAGGGTGAGTTGGGGGGATGAGGGGTACAGGGTGAGTTGGGTGTAGGGTGAGTTGGGGGGGATGAGGGGTACAGGGTGAGTTGGGTGTAGGGTGAGTTGGGGGGATGAGGGGTACAGGATGTTTTCGGGGGATCAGGGGTACAGGGTGAGTTGGGGGGGATGAGGGGTACAGGATGTTTTCGGGGATCAGGGTACAGGGTGAGTTGGGGGGGATGAGGGGTACAGGGTGAGTTGGGGGGATGAGGGGTACAGGGTGAGTTGGGGGATGAGGGGTACAGGGTGAGTTGGGGGGTGAGGGGTACAGGATGTTTTCGGGGGATCAGGGGTACAGGGTGTGTTTGGGGGGTGAGGGGTACAGGATGTTTTCGGGGGGTGAGGGGGACAGGGTGAGTTGGGGACCTGGCAGGCTGCTGTGATGGGGGGTTTGTGGTAGCTCTCTAAAACGGGCCCCCTTCTCTGTGCGAGGCCACTGATCCCCTAAACTGACCCAGTCCAGCATGGAGGAGCCTTATCAGCACACACCAGCACCAGATTCACACCACCGCGTACAGACTGAGAGCGGGAGAGAGGGAGGGAGGAGGGAGGGAGAGAGAGTGGGGAGAGAGAGTGGGGAGGCAGATAATTTAAAGAAGAAAGCAAGCAGAGAGGTGGAGAGAGACACTGAGAGAGAAAGAAGGGGCAGGTATGGAGAGATGGAGTAAAAGAGAGAAGCAGACAAAGAGATGTAAGAGAGAGAAAGAGAGAAAGGGGAGGGGGAAGGAGAGAGAGAGAGAACACTGTAAGCCATGCAGAAAGAGAACCTTTTCATAGAGAGAAAGCAGGGCAGGGTGAGAAAGAGAGAGGGAGAGAGCGAGAGGAAAGAGAGGGGGAGGGAGAGAGAGGAAGAGAGGGGGAGGGAGAGAGAGGAAAGAGAGGGGGAGGGAGAGAGAACGGGGAGCAGGAGGGAGAGAGAGTGGAAGGGATAGAGAGAGGGAGAGAAAGAGAGAGAAACAGAGGGAGAGGGAGAGAGAGGGAGAGACAAAGGGAGAGGGAGAGAGTGGGAGAGAGAGAGAGGAGAGGACAGAGAGAGAAACAGAGGGAGGAGGGAGAGTGAGGGAGAGAGAGGGAGCGAGGAGAGAGAGAGGGAGAGAGAGAGAGAGAAACAGAGGGAGAGGGAGAGAGAGGGAGCGAGGAGAGAGAGAGGGAGAGACAGAGAGAGAAACAGAGGGAGAGAGAGTGCGTTGCTGTCACGGTCAGCAGCTGGGTGTAATTTGTCTTGTTTCTGAGAGGTAAAGTCAACACGCGACCTTTCCCCCTGTTTCCACGGAGAGAGGGTAAATATTGCATCACTCCGGCGCCGCTGTGCTGGAACAAGAGGCAAGTTACTGCCAGGGGGACGGCCCTGTGCCACGGAGCCCCGCCCACAACCACGCCTGCCCCGCCCCCAACCACGCCTGCCCCGCCCCCAACCACGCCTGCCCCGCACACCACCACGCCTGCCCCGCCCCCAGCCACGCCCACCCCAAAGTCCTGGGCCTGTGCCAAACCTGGGGCTCATTCCACTCCTTTATTTATCTCCTCTTTTTTCTGCTTCCTGCTCTTTCATCTGCTCCTAGCTCCACCCATCAGGAGAGGCTTGAGCAGGGGAGCACAACTCCGGTCCTCGAGGGCCGGTCTGCGTCCTGGTTTTGTTCCAACCAATTGCCTTGTTCTTAATTGGCTGACAGCTCTATAAATGACCCCGGTTCAAGCCTGCACTTGAGCACAGTAAAGTCATCAGGATACACGTGCAGCTGTAGCCGGTACTCGTACACACGTCTGATAAGTATGATTGAGTCAGTTAAATATTAAGACCAAAAGTTGGCACAAAATCCTGAAATAGATCGGCCCTTGTTGTGCACCCCTGGGCTAGAACAAGGGCAAGAAAAATACAAATCAAGACGGGGAAATTAAGAAAACATGAATTAGGCAAATCAAATGCTCGAAGCCGCGTCAGTTACAGACGTGGCAGATGGGGAGAGGTGGACCACAGGTCAGTTACAGACGTGGCAGATGGGGAGAGGTGGATCCACAGGTCAGTTACAGACGTGGCAGATGGGGAGAGGTGGATCCACAGGTCAGTTACAGATGTGGTAGATGGGGAGAGGTGGACCCACAGGTTGATCATTTGTATGTCAGGCTTTCTGAAAAAACAGTTCTGCAAAGGATGCGCTGATGTTACCTTGGGAGTTACTAACTTCTCCTTCTATCTCCTAGAAGGAACTTTTAAGTGGTTGTCATGTCCTTAAAGATGGCGGACCTCGATCGAGTTCTGGGTCAGGAGCAGGGAAGGAAAAAACAGGAGAAAAATTTGTGACTGGAACGAGCCCTTGGGTTAGCATATTACACCTATCCCATACAGACATGGAATATAATAAAAAAGGGCAGTTGAGCTAGTGAAGTGCAGTCAAACATGCTACTTAACCCCCGCCCACCCATCTGCACCTAGCCCGCCCACCCAGCTACACCTAGCCCCGCCCACCCAGCTGCACCTAGCCCCGCCCACCCAGCTGCACCTAGCCCCGCCCACCCAGCTGCTCCTAGCCCCGCCCACCCAGCTGCACCTAGCCCCGCCCACCCAGCTGCACCTAGCCCCGCCCAGTTCCCAGGGCTCAAACTGATAAGCTCAAAATCATTAAAATTTGAATCTCAATGTAAGCCAGCGTTTATTATAATTATTATTATTATTATTATTATTATTATTATTATTATTAGCAACCAGCTCTTTTTTAGCTGTTTTTTGTCTCACATACAGTGTTGTCCATGTTATCTATAATCCACAGTGGTTTTCATAATCCCCTTTTTTTCAGTGAAAGATCAGAACATTGATCCGTAAAGTGAAACCGGATCCTGAAACCAAGAGGCACCTCTTATAAATATAAATTATAACAGCACTATAAACACATACCTTCTAATATGGATCTGAGAGACAGTACTGGACGTTACATTACATTTATTTAGCAGGCGCTTTTAACCAATGTGATGAAAAAAATATGCAGAACAAACAACCGAACGGATTGGATACGGGTCGCTACAATTCATATATGATTGGATGTGAAGCCATGCACATACAGTAAGTCCAGTACACAGGGGAGACAGGCCAGGTCTGTAACTACCATACAAAGACATCTACAACATCAGGAACTACAGAAACAATCCTAGATTAAGGTACAAAATACAGCTGACGCTTTTATCCAAAGTGACTTACACTTGATTAGACTAAACAGGGGAGAATCCCCCTGGAGCAATGTGGAGTTAAGGCCCAACAGTGGTGTAATTACTGTCTCTCTCTCCTCTCCCCTATCTCTCTCTCCCCCTCTCCCTCTCTCCCCATCTCTCTCTCTGTCTCTCCCCCCTCTCTCTCTCTCACCCTCTCTCTCTCTCTCACTCTCTCTCTCCCCCTCTCCCTCTCTCCCCATCTCTCTCTCTGTCTCTTCCCCCTCTCTCTCTCTCACCCTCTCTCTCTCTCACTCTCTCTCTCCCTCTCTCCCCATCTCTCTCTCTGTCTCTCCCCCCTCTCTCTCTCTCACCCTCTCTCTCTCAACTCTCTCTCTCCCTCTCTCCGCCGGAGCATAAATGGGTTTGAGATGGCAAGTCTCTGTTTCGCTTCTTTTTTTTTTTTTTTTGGTCTTGGTTTAATAAAAGCAAAATAAAATGAAATCTCAGGCCTGGCTGTGTCTCTGTGACGGTGGGCTCGGTGTGAGTTCGAGGAGAGAGGGAGCGAGGTGGCGGGGCAGAGAGAGTGTAGCGATGGTGAACAACCCTGCTGAAAACAAAAACAGTTCAATCTAGTTTTGAAACAGCTGGCAGCTGGGCGCCCTTTCAGGCAGCCTGCGGCCTACTGGCTGAGGTGCATGACTGGGACCCGGAAGGTTGCTGGTTCAAGACCCAATTTAGCCATGATAAGATCAGAGCAGCTGTTGGGCCCTTAGCCCCACATTGCCCCAGGGGGGATTGGCTTCCGCTGAGTCTAATCAACTGTAAGTTGCTTTGGACCATCTCAAATGATGTTTTAAAACAGCTGGTAGCTGGACATAGCTGGGGACACATCGCTTGTTTCTATGTCCCAACCTGGAGACCAGCTGGGACACCGACCGGTCGAATCCAGTCACAAGAACGTTCCCCGCCCCCCCGCCCCCTCCCCGGTCTCTCTGCCTGAATCGAGCGGACACGGGTCACAGTAACCGCTCTTTAATTTAAAGTGTCTGTGGGGCTCAGATTAGCGCTCTCTCCCAGCAGCCGGGCCCAATGTCACACAACACCAGGAATCATGGGATACGCTCCACAGCGCCGCTGGAAACATAAATAACGTGTTTTTCAGCGGTCGAGCTGCCGCCAGCGCAGAGCAGGGAGAAGAGGCGCCGCTCGTTTGTGTTTAGTTTTTTTAAGGGCCGTCCTCGTTGCCTTTCTCCTTCATGATATAAAAGTATGACGGGAGAAGGTTCGGTTTTTTTACATTACATTAGTGCGATTTGGCAGACGTACAGTTGATTAGACTAAGCAGGAGACGATCCTCCCCTGGAGCAATGCAGGGTTAAGGGCCTTGCTCGAGGGCCCGACGGCTGTGCGGATCTTATGTGCTCAAAGGAAACAGAATCGTTCACAGGGTCACGCTCACACACGTGCAGAGGTACGGACAGACTGTGGCTCGAGACACACCACTTCGCCCTCTCCCGTCCTAAATTGTTAGCATTATGTTGTGAAGCACAGAGAATGCAGAAATAAGACAATTAAACATTCAACACCTGAGGTTCTCACTGACATTTTTTGACTTTGTGGTGATAAATATGTTGCTTTTAGGGCACTAAATATGGATGTAAAGTTTTACAAAAAAATACTGTTTAAAAGCAACATTTAAAGGCCGGCAGGACTCGGACCTTGCAATCGTTGAAGCTCAATATCTGAAAACCACTCGGAATGCAGACAGAACAAGGTTATTTTTCATTTCTTTTTTTACCAAAATATCTGCTTACTTTGAAATACTGGAATCTTTACTAGTGCCAAAAAACAACCAACAGGAAATAAATGAAGGCAATGTTTTGTTCCAATATGCAGCAGACTGTGTGCTGCTTAACGCTTATGCTTTGTGTGGTGCTCTGTGTTGCCTCTGTGCACTTCACCTGCTCAATGTGTTGCTATGTGCTTGCTGGGGATAATGCCCATTTGTTCATTAATTAATTATTCGTCGCTATGTATGTGTTATTATGTCATGACTCATGTCTTTCATGTTCTTAGTTCTCCATCAACCTGCCGAGGGTCTACAGATGAAACTTAACCCTAATGACTCGGTCTGAACATTTTGCACAATGTTACAGTTTCGCTGTCCCTCCTTTTACATAAACACACTGAAACACAGAAGTGGCCGTGGAGAGGAGTCTCCTAAACGCCGTGAACGTGCGCGGTTAAAGAACGGTGAGTCCCCCTTTTCTCCCAGGAAACGGGAGGAACGAGAACAGAGAGTAATTATTTCCCTCAGTCTGACAGACTGAAAGGGAGCTTTAAAAAGAGCTGATAAGAACAGAGAGATTTAAAGTGAAGAGAGAATTGAGGGTGGGTAAAAAAAACTAAACTAAAAGATAAAAATCCACTGACAGTTTTTCAGATGATATCTGTTTGGCATTCAGCGAGGCTTAAAACAAACCCTTTCAAATTATCGCCGGCACCCTCTCCGAGTGTCTGGGATATGATAGCAGGGCGTTCCCCGGGACATTCCCGGGCCCTCCGCGGCGTTCCACGGAAAACCGCCTGCTTTTACAGAAGCTCGGCCGTGCGAACACGGACCTGCTCGGAATGAAGAGAGGATCGGACCGCAGATTTTCAGGAGTAATTGCCCGACCCTGGTGGCTCCGTCTGTCCGTCAAACGCGTTAAAAGTTTGGAAGAAAGCAGCGAGAGCCGGTCTATACAACTCTCTGTTTGTGTGTTCAAGTAGAGGCTCGACAAAGCCTGTTACCGTGGGACGTGAAGAGGCACAAACATCAGTCAGGCCTTAAAGGGCTTCTGGTGTGTGTGAGTGTGTGTTTGTGTGTGTGTGTGTGTGTGTGTGTGAGTGTGTGTGTGTGTGTGTGTGTGAGTGTGTGTGTGTGTGAGTGTGTGTGTGTGAGTGTGTCTGTGTGTGGTGTTGTGTGAGTGTGTGTGTGTGTGTGTGTGTGTGTGTGTGTGTGTGAGTGTGTGTGTGAGTGAGTGTGTGTGTGTGTGTGAGTGTGTGTGTGAGTGTGTGTGAGTGTGTGTGCGTACGTGTGTGTGTGTGAGTGTGAGAGAGTGTGTGTGCGTACGTGTGTGTGTGAGTGTGTGTGTGTGTGTGTGTGTGTGTGTGTGTGTGTATGGTGTATGTGTGTGTGTGTGTGTGTGTGTGTGTGTGTGTGTATGTGTGTGTATGTGTGAGTGTGTGTGTGTGTGTGAGTGTGTGTGGTGTGTGTGTGTGTGTGGGGAGGGACGGGGTGGAGAGAGGAGCCAAGAAGAAGTGAAGGAGCAGAACCTGGACGTGTCCTTAAGATGGCGGAGGGTGGGGTGGGGTGGGGGGGGGGTTCAGAATAAAGCCAGCCTCTCGGCGGCAGTTAAGAAACTGCTAAGGTGACTTTCAGGAAGTCTGGCAACCAACCATATGCAGCAAGCTTTTATGGCGGCAACAATGTGCTCATTAAAACGGAGCTTAACCAACCAGGGACAGAGGGGTCGATGGCACTGCGGTGGGCTCCCGTCGCACCCCCCCTCTAAACCCCAAACCCCCCCACACCACCTCCCCACAGTCAGCAGCATACCTGGGGTGTCTCGTCAAGCGGCAAGTTTATTAAAAGCTGGGATCGTTAGAATTCTTTACATTATGAGTCATTTAGCACACGCTTTTCATCCAAAGCGATAAGTTCCCCAACCAGAGCAAAAGTTTCTAATCCCTGAATAGCAAACCAGCCCTATGTAGCGCAGCCATAGACAATAGCCGTCGTGAGTTTTTAGGGTGTAACAGAGGGGTATGGGGGGATGGGAAGGGTAGATCAGATGGGGGACTCAGGTTTCCTTTCCATTAAAGCCACATCAGTGGGCCTGTAGCCTAGTGGCTGAGGTACATGACTGGGACCTGGAGGGTTGGTGGTTCAAGCCCCAGTGTAGCCACGATAAGATCCACACAGCTATTGGGCCTCGAGCAAGGCCTTTAAGCCCACATTGCTCCAGGGGGGATCTTCCCCTGCTTAGTGTCATGAATTGTAAGTCGCTTTGAAGAAAAGCCTCAGCTAATTACGACGATTTTTGTACTACTATTCTTACTGAAATCGGACCTCAAAGTGTGCTGGAATAAATCAACCCCCCCCCCCCCCCCCCCCCAGCGTCTCTCTGTCCCGTTACACGTGTACTGCCTGGGGGGTGGTAACGGTGGTCTCAGACGCTTACAGTCGCCGAATCGCTGGCGGGGGCTTCTCATCAGCGTGGGAGGGGAGGCGCTCCATCGCCGGTCCGCCCCGCATTACCGCGCGTTCGGGGAGCTCATGCCACGGGGAGCGCAAAGCAGCTCACAGCGCCTACAGGCTCACAACTCTCCCACGACACACCACACCGCCACACACGCTAAACACGCTTTATCATTCTTTATGAACCCAAACGCTGCCTCAATCCAGCCACACTTTGTTAAAGGAAAAAACACTCATTTTCCCTCTGCCGCGCCGCGTGTTGTGTGCCAGGTCCTCTGGAGGTCTCACACGCTGCAGGAGAAAAGTTTGGGACTCGAGACTCGTAGTCTTTTATGTAGAGAAAAAGAAAACTGAATTACTTTCTCAACTTTCTTTTTTTTTTTCTCTCTACTTTGGAGAGACAAGACGATGTGTTGTTCTTATGATGAAATATTGACAAATGATTACATGAGGTCCGGGCGAGAGGAATCGATGCTTATCTAATAGCACAACCAAATATTCTGCTGGAATTCGTGCAGAAATTTTGTTGTCCATACAAATCGATGAAATTGGAGGGGAGATTTAATAGAAGCTTTCTGAAACGGGCGACACACACGA
>NC_083760.1:3158629-3163629 GCF_963514075.1 Conger conger | reverse complement strand
CAGTGCTGGAGTAATTAGGGTGGAGGTGAGGGGTGTGTTGGCGCGGGGGTCCCGGGGTCAGCCGGGGATTAGGTAACGCATTAGAGTGAGTGAGACTGAGCTGTGGTTATCTCCATCGCGCGAGTCCTGCCCGGTGGAAGTAATGAATATTAGAAAAGCGGGGGGGCGGCGGGGGAGCGGCCCACGGGTTCAGCGCTCTGCAAGGAGACGGTATTAAAACATGCCAAGGACACGCCACGCCGGTCATGTGCACACAAACCCCTCACACAACACACGACCACTTCGTGATTTGTTGTTTTTTTTTGGGGGGGGTTTCTTCCTAAACAATACATTAGGTGTATATGCGTGTGCCAGTTTATGGACATCTTCTACCGAATATTGAACAGTCAATCCCTGGATGATGATGATGTCAATGATGATGATGAAGAATAATTAGAACAGCGATCATTGATTCATGCTATGAAACAACACCGACTTCTCAGACGTTAACAATTTTTGGCGACATAAAGCAGTGTTATGAAAAACCAAGCGAGCAATGCTAATTTTTATTTGTCAAATGAAAGATTCATTTATTGTGTAGACATACGCATTTGTAAACAATTACTCTGAATATGACAGTAAGCGAAAATATTATTTTGCGGTTTACACTGAGGGAAACGGAAAGAGTGAATACATCCCCAAAATGAAGTGAAGGGTGAGCTCATGGATTTGTAACAGGAACATCAGTATGGAAACGGAGGGCAGAGGAAATCGATACCCAGCTCTCTCCGTAGCAAAGGCCAATGGCTTTGTGCAGCCAGCAGAACGCGCTCCCTCTATCTCTCTCACTATCTATCGCTCTCTCACGATCTATCTCTTTCTCCCTCTCTATCTCTCCAGCTATCTGTCTGCAGCTCGCCATCTCTATCGCTCTTTCTCTCCATCTATCTCTTTCTCTCGCTCTCATTATCTCTATCTCTTCATACCTTGTGTTATCTCTCACTCTGTCTATCGCCACACATCTGTCACTCACTATCACTCTATCACTCCCTCTCTCTCCTTGCCACTCTCTCTTGCTCTCTCTCTGTCCCTCTCTCTCTATCTCCCTCCCTCGCTCTTTCTCTCTCTCTCTGTGAGATGAAATGGAGGGGGAGAACGCACAGCTCGGCGATGCCATCTGTAGGAAGGATTGACCCGTCCTCCCCATCCCGCTGTTTGAAGCACGAGAGAGAGAGAGGGAGAGAGAGAGAACACGTGAGAGAGAGAGAAAGAGAGGTGGAGAGTGTGTGAGAGCGAGAGAGAGTGAGCGAGAAAGGACAGAGAGAAACTGTGAGTGAGCAAATAAACCTACAGAATGCTTTTTAGGGGAGAAAAGGAGAGAGAAGGAGAGGAGAGAGATCAACACTCGTGTCAGAGCAGGAGAGTGAGAGATCAGCACTATATCTCCAGGAGGGCTCTGCCGTTTCTCCTCTTCTCCACAAGGTCATCGGCGCCGACAAGGGGAACGGCTAACGTGCTAACGTGCTAACTCAAAGACTCGAAGCCTGGGCCCCAACACCGCAGGAAAATGCCTGATTACAGACTAGCACGGCCTGTGTTATCGTTTGTTAAGACATGGATTCTGGCGTCAGGGAGATTTAATGGCATTTACCTTTCTTGTCGTATTAAACCGCGAGTGCATTTTGTCACATTTTTTTTTTTCCACGGCTTGGGGATGCATTTATTTATTTATTTTATTTCAGATTTGACATATAAAAGCTGAAACCTGCTCTTTCATGCCCGGCAGTAGAGATGCCGTATGAAGCCGGCTTTGGCGTCTGAGCCTCTAAATACGAAAAAAAAAAAAAAAAAGTCTATCCCCCGCTTTTCCTGTCAAGCAAAAAGGGGGTGGGGGGGGGGAGATAAAGTGACACCAAACTGTGATTCGGAAAATAAACTGAGGAAAAAAAAAAAAGGGGGAAAAAAGGCGCTTTGAGATCTAAGCGCTTTAATGTGGGCTGTCTGCGGAATCAGAGCCTGGGTGCCGTCGGCTTTGGCTGGAGGTTTGAAATTGAATCCGACTCGCGCTGAGGCTGACGCCGCGTGCGCTTCGACGCCCGGCTTTGTGTGGAGGGGGCCCGCCGCTCGAAGCTTCCTGCCCCATCACACCGAGGCGAAACATTTTTTAAAAATGGGAGAAAAAAAATAAAAAAAAAAAACATTCACTTGGCCTGAATGAGTCAACACGCGAGCTTTTGTGCAGCCGCTGGGAGACATTAACGCGCAAATTAAAAGCGCAGATCAAAGATCTCTCGAGTTGTGTAGACGCTTTCCGGATCGAGGTGTCGTACTTCGGTTTTCACTGCAGGATTTAATTTCTGATGCGACCGCTGACGTACAGTATCCTGTCCCAGTACTGAACCAAGCAGTTCAGCCTGCAGTTTAAGTTATATACTTTATTGACCCCGTGGGGGTAATGTGTCCTCAGCGTTTGACCCATCCTAGTTACTTAGGAGCAGTGGGCAGCCACAGTGCAGCGCCCGGGGACCAACTCCAGCTCTGAGGCCAGAGCCTTGGTCAAGGGCAACAGCAGGAGCACACCTAACCTGACACGCATGTCTGAGTGTGGGAGGAAACCGGAGTAACCACAGTAAACCCACACGAACACGGGGAGAACACGCTAACTCCACGCAGAGAGGATCCAGTCAAACCTTCCTGTGAGGCACCAGCGCTAACCAGAGTGCCACTATCTCCCAAAGCATGTGTGAGATGACTAGAATATCGACGCTTACTTTAGAGACTGGCAAGTGAACAACTCCCCCCCCCACCTCATCTGTGAAAAGAAGAAAGAGACATTACCCAGCAGGAAGTCGATAGGGGTTGATACAGCTCCCTAAATATAATTTCTTATCTTTATTTTAATTTGAAACAGCTGTGGATAAAAAAAATAGTAAAAAATAAAATAAAATAGAGCGAGTTGTCAGTCAGGCTTTTAATTAAAATCTGAGGGAGGGCGCAGAATGGCCAAGTAAGGTAGGAGATAAACCCTGCCATTGGCTAATTTCTAGTTAGTCAAATGAAGAGGGATGAAAACATCCTAAATTAACTCCGCGGCCGTTCAAGGCACTCCAGAATTAGCGGAGCGTCGACACCAGCAAGAGACGCCGAATTGAAAACGGGAGGAACTCGACTTGAGATTCCAATCAGACGGGCCTCAAGTGCTTTCATGTAAATCGTTTGACGGGAAGAATCCGGGAAGAAGGTCACCGAAAAACTTCTGGAACAAAAACTGAGAAATCTGCAAGTTATTAAAACACACACACACACACACACACACACACACACACACCATAAGAGTTCATCAGCCTGACTGGGTTTCTACCACACCCACCCATGTTTGAAAATATTGATTTTTTTTTTAAACTATGCATATGAATTCCATATTCAGTGTAATTAAACATGTTGGTTTGTTCGAGGATGTGATTTTGTGGTTAAAATTATATTATAATACTATTAATAATATAATATTATGTTAGTCTCTCGTAAAGGTGGGGTGGCAGGGTTGTTACAATTTTAATAGGTTTTGTTTGTTCTTTGGAGAACAGCAGTGTAAACTATTACAGCATTATGCAGCAAGAACAGGCTCTTACATTTTCAATGTCCCATCGATTGAACAGGAATTTCTCCTCCCGGAGAGATTACATTGCATTACCTACTTGGAGAGATGAGAAGGAGTGACATAAAGAGAGCTAGACGGATCGTTGCATTTTTGTAGCGCTTTTCTAGACACTCAAGGCCTTTACAGTGACGAGGGGGAAACTCGCCTCAACCACCACTAATGTGTAGCACCCACGTGGGTGATGCAACGGCCACCATTTATGTTTTTGAATAATTATCGCATGACGACGCTAAATGTTGACACAGATAGCTGACCACAAGATTTTGACGGGGAGGAGTTAGGGACTTTTCAAAATACTTACTTCTCTTCGCGCTTCTCTTGTGGACGTTTTGTGCGCGTTTTAGATACTAAAACCAAGAAGAGACCTTTAAATACCAACGTACAAAAATCAATAAAAACATAGAAGGCTACGTCACACGATATCTTCCGTTTTGTTTCACCGTTCGCCTTTAGCCTGGAAATCCCCTCACATGGAAACACAGCGCAATCTCGCGTCTGAGTCGTGACGTCGTAGTTCCTTCCCTCTCTCCACCCTGACGGCTTGTTTTGCTCCTCCACAGGAAATGGCGCGTAGCTCGAACCGCGCGCCGCTTGTCTGTGTTTGTGCCCGTCTATTAATCATGGCCGCCGGTGTCACCGTGACGCGGCGATCGCACGTCGGATAAGGCTGTTTTCCCCGTCGCGGCGGAGAGAAAACATCGCCGCCGTTCCGGTGCAACTTGTCCGACAGCAGAGATCTGGACCGACGGGGACGAGTACAGCGCCCGGAACCGGGGGATCCCCTGTCTGTCAGACCCCGTGATCGATTACACCTCCAGAAGACCGCGGGGATGTTTACGTTGACGTTTAGCTGGGCGATTTTCACATCAGGTTCATTTCCCCCCCTTTTTTTTATCCGTCAGTCTCCACTCCTTTAATGTAATTTAACACTAAAATATTTAAATAATTAAGAAGGCTCTCTGCCTTCTCTGCCGTGTGTACCAGATGCATAATTCACGCGTGTTTATTTAGACAGATTTCTCCTCTCAAGCTGCGTGGTCACTTGGCCAATGTTTCTTCTTCCGAGCTAGAAATATGAGACCTTTCTACTTATAATGTAAAGAGTGTTGCTGAACAAATCTGTCATTGTTATTATTGCAAATTGCATGCAGAGGAGCATTTTAGAAAGATAATTAGGCATATTGCACCAACTGTCACCGCCGTAAAAACTGAAAGAATTACAAACAGGGGTTTAGCTATATAAGTTTCAGTTTAAGAGTCTGTTAATTAGCATGAACAGGACTGAATGAAAATGAAGTTGGGTATAAAATAAAGTCTTCTGGCTTTCCTTCTGAGCGGTGTAATAACAAAATGGCTTCCCCGT
>NC_083760.1:3148629-3153629 GCF_963514075.1 Conger conger | reverse complement strand
TCCATCAGCCCACCTAACGCACAGAGCCTCCGTCAGCCCACGAAATGCACAGAGCCTCCGTCAGCCCACTAAACGCACAGAGCCTCCGTCAGCCCACGAAACACACAGAGCCTCCGTCAGCCCACTAAACGCATAGAGCCTCCGTCAGCCCACTAAACGCACAGAGCCTCCGTCAGCCCGCCTAACACACAGAGCCTCCGTCAGCCCACGAAACGCACAGAGCCTCCGTCAGCCCGCCTAACGCACAGAGCCTCCATCAGCCCACTAAACGCACAGAGCCTCCGTCAGCCCACGAAACGCACAGAGCCTCCGTCAGCCCACTAAACACACAGATCCTCCATCAGCCCACGAAACGCACAGAGCCTCTGTCAGCCCACGAAACGCACAGAGCCTCCGTCAGCCCACGAAACACACAGATCCTCCATCAGCCCACGAAACGCACAGAGCCTCCGTCAGCCCACTAAACGCACAGAGCCTCCATCAGCCCACGAAAAGCACAGAGCCTCCGTCAGCCCACGAAAAGCACAGAGCTTCCGTCAGCCCACGAAAAGCACAGAGCCTCCGTCAGCCCACTAAACGCACAGAGCCTCCGTCAGCCCACTAAACGCACAGAGCCTCCGTCAGCCCACGAAACGCACAGAGCCTCCGTCAGCCCACGAAACGCACAGAGCCTCCGTCAGCCCGCCTAACGCACAGAGCCTCCATCAGCCCACTAAACGCACAGAGCCTCCGTCAGCCCACTAAACACACAGATCCTCCATCAGCCCACGAAACGCACAGAGCCTCCGTCAGCCCACTAAACGCACAGAGCCTCCGTCAGCCCACGAAACACACAGAGCCTCCGTCAGCCCACGAAACACACAGAGCCTCCGTCAGCCCACCTAACGCACAGAGCCTCCGTCAGCCCACGAAACGCACAGAGCCTCCGTCAGCCCACGAAACGCACAGAGCCTCCGTCAGCCCACGAAACGCACAGAGCCTCCGTCAGCCCACGAAACGCACAGAGCCTCCGTCAGCCCACGAAACGCACAGAGCCTCCGTCAGCCCGCGAAACGCACAGAGCCTCCGTCAGCCCGCGAAACGCACAGAGCCTCCGTCAGCGCGTCGGTGTTACCCGTCTTTGTCCTTGCCTGCAGGTCACAGGGAGAAACGTCTGGTTGGGATTACGATCCTGCGGTACGGCTGCTTCTGAGAGAGGGTGTGGCCTCGGCTGTGATGTACTGGAGTCACCTGTGGGGAAGGGTTTTTAACGGGGTTCCTGGGCAAGAACGCCTTGTTAGTGAGAGAGGTCAGAGGAGAAGGGCCAGACTGGTCAAAGCTGACAGGAAGGTGATGTTAACACAACTGTGGTATGCAGAAGAGTGTCCCTGAACAAACCTCTTGAGGGGATAAGCAGCAGAAGGTAAAAACATTTCATCATCATGGTCACATCATGATATGCCTCAGCTTGGAAAACGTTACCGTGGTACGGCACGACGGTGGAAAAGGGGCTATGGAGAGAGACGCACGTCAGTAACCATGGAATCCTGAGTGCAGGGCATCCTATTGATTCAAGTGTGCATATTCGACAACCGAGAGTCCTTGTGACACAAAGTGCGGAGAATGCTAAGCCAGGTTTTTTTACATCGCCTTCTGCGATGTTTCGCGAGCAGCCTTCTGC
The DNA here is from genome assembly GCF_963514075.1 of Conger conger. Taxonomy (NCBI): domain Eukaryota; kingdom Metazoa; phylum Chordata; class Actinopteri; order Anguilliformes; family Congridae; genus Conger; species Conger conger. The sequence continues at coordinate 3,151,969 of NC_083760.1, read as the reverse complement.
ATTCTGGGCCCTCCTGAATTCTGGGAAAAGGTTTTTAAAGTGTCTCCGAATCGCTCCGGAGCCATAATGGCTCCCGGGTTTCCTAGCACGTTACTTGGCTGCAGCGGCGCACGTTGGCGGGTGTGCGAAGCGCTCCGGAGCCAAAATGGCTTCCAGGTTTCCCGAGCACTTTACTTGGCAGCGTCGGAGAAGTCTCTCAGATAAGCGGAGCCATGGTTTCCCTTCCAGTGTCGAATCCATTAGCGGCAGAGCTACGCCTGTCAGAGACAAACCCGTTTTAATACACGGAGTTAATACGTCCGTATGCGGGGCTGACTTGATATTTTCAGAAATGTAAGGTGTAAACAGGGAGATAAGAAAGGGAGGGAAATGGGGACGATAGCCGTCAGCCATTTAAAGGATTTTAAAGGGATTTACTTTCCATTAGATGGTGAAAGTAAGCAGGAATCAAAAGGTATGATAAAAAATTGCACTCTTAAAATGGGAAAGAGGGGGGGGGGGGGGGGGGGGGGGCTTTGGCATTTTCCTGGAGATACACAAGTAAAAGATTTATTTTATTTCATTTTTCTGTTACCGTTCAGAAGTCGAGGCAGGAGTCGTGGCAGGAGACGTATGTTTGTAAGGAGATTACATTACCTTTCGATGGGTGCTAAAATTTTCGGATGAAAAGCCTGTGGTAGAATGTTTTTTTATTTTATTTATTTCTTTCTTTTTTGGGAACATAAAAGGGATTTGATCAAGTGCAGAGATTTGCGAGGCCGTCTCCGAGTGGAGTGTGTGGCGCGGGCAGGTGACAGTCACGTGGAGTGTTTGAGAACAAACTTGTCGGCGCTTCTCTCAACGACTAACGCCGCAGCTTGACGTGCGCTGTCGCAGCGTCGTGTCGCCTGCACCGAGACAGAGCTGCTGTGACCCCCCGTGACCCCCCCGTGACCCCCCCGTGACCCCCCCGTGATCCACGCTGTGTTCACAGCGACACGTTCTGCCAGGGGCGACACGTTCTGCTGCCAGGGCGACACGTTCTGCTGCCAGGGCGACACGTTCTGCTGCCAGGGCGACACGTCTGCTGCCAGGGCCACACGTTCTGCCAGGGCCACACGTTCTGCCAGGGGGACACGCACGTTCTGCCAGGGGCGACACGTTCTGCTGCCAGGGCGACACGTTCTGCTGCCAGGGCGACACATTCTGCTGCCAGGGCCACACGTTCTGCCAGGGCCACACGTTCTGCCAGGGGGGACACGCACGTTCTGCCAGGGCGACACGTTCTGCCAGGGCGACACGTTCTCCTAGCTGCCAGGGCGACACGTTCTGCTGCCAGGGCGACACATTCTGCTGCCAGGGCCACACGTTCTGCCAGGGCCACACGTTCTGCCAGGGGGGACACGCACGTTCTGCCAGGGCCACACGTTCTGCCAGGGCCACACGTTCTGCCAGGGGGACACGCACGTTCTGCCAGGGCGACACGTTCTGCCAGGGGGACACGCACGTTCTGCCAGGGGCCACACGTTCTGCCAGGGCCACACGTTCTGCCAGGGGGACACGCACGTTCTGCCAGGGCCACACGTTCTGCCAGGGCCACACGTTCTGCCAGGGGGACACGCACGTTCTGCCAGGGCGACACGTTCTGCCAGGGGGACACGCACGTTCTGCCAGGGCGACACGTTCTGCCAGGGGGACACGTACGTTCTGCCAGGGCCACACGTTCTGCCAGGGGGACACGTACGTTCTGCCAGGGCCACACGTTCTGCCAGGGGGACACGTACGTTCTGCCAGGGCGACACGTACGTTCTGCCAGGGCCACACGTTCTGCCAGGGGGACACGTACGTTCTGCCAGGGCCACACGTTCTGCCAGGGGGACACGTACGTTCTGCCAGGGCGACACGTACGTTCTGCCAGGGCGACACGTTCTGCCAGGGCGACACGCACGTTCTGCCAGGGCGACACGTTCTGCCAGGGCGACACGTTCTGCCAGGGCGACACGTTCTGCCAGGGGGACACGTTCTGCCAGGGCGACACGTTCTGCCAGGGCGACACGTTCTGCCAGGGCCACACATTCTGCCAGGGGGACACGTACGTTCTGCCAGGGGGACACGCACGTTCTGCCAGGGCGACACGTTCTGCCAGGGGGGACACGTACGTTCTGCCAGGGCGACACGTACGTTCTGCCAGGGCGACACGTTCTGCCAGGGGGACACGTTCTGCCAGGGGGACACGCACGTTCTGCCAGGGCCACACGTTCTGCCAGGGGGACACGTACGTTCTGCCAGGGCGACACGTTCTGCCAGGGCGACACGTTCTGCCAGGGGGACACGTACGTTCTGCCAGGGCGACACGTTCTGCCAGGGCCACACGTTCTGCCAGGGGGACACGTACGTTCTGCCAGGGCGACACGTACGTTCTGCCAGGGCGACACGTTCTGCCAGGGCGACACGCACGTTCTGCCAGGGCGACACGTTCTGCCAGGGCGACACGTTCTGCCAGGCACAGCTCATGACAACATCAACAGGCCGGGTTTAAGCAGCGCTATAAAAGATCAAACGACGTTAGAGAGTTTTTGTTCTAAAACGTCAATGCTGCGCACAGCTGTGTAACGTACTGTACATCCTACATATAGCGCCGTAATTTAGGAATGAGTATACTCACTCAGTAACGTACCTCAAAGTACAGTCACTTAGTACTGTATCTCCTACATACAGCTCTGTGACTTACCGCTAAGTACAGTAACTTAGTAGCACATCTCCTACATACAGCTCTGTGTCTTTGCTTAAAGTACAGTCACTTAGTACCATAGCTCCTACATACAGTGCTGTAAGTTCACAGTATTTCTCTCTCCCTTTACACACACACACACACTGTAGGGTTATTTAAGGGACAGCAATCAATAATGTTCTGGTCACTCCTGCTTAATCTCCTTAACAAGCTCCAATGCCCCAATTAATCATGCCTCTCCCCCCCAACCCGCCCCACCCCTCCACACCACCACAACCACCGCCCCCCCAACTCCCATTGGGGTTGCATCACCAGAAGTCCTGCCTCCTGCCTCCTAAACTGTGCAAGTATAGTGGGCCAGAATCCTGTGATCATCATTCTGAACATAGTATGTACTCTTATGTCCTAGATAAACTGAATGACCTGTTCTCCCCATTATGTGTTCTTATATACTTATGGGCATGGGCACAGTAGATGGCTTCTTAAGAACAACAGTTTATTGTGTAATGTATCTATAATCTATAGCACTGGCACTCGTACAAGTTGTTAGGAGCTTTTGCCTTCGAAGTCACATGCTCATTTGTTTTGCAAGCTAGAGATGTCAAATGTGATGTGTGCAATAAAGTGTGT